>NC_139963.1:67933103-68078103 GCF_963993115.1 Abramis brama | reverse complement strand
GCTGTTAACACAAATTACCAAAAAGCTAATTTGTGTTAACAGCATCTTAAATCATGCTAAGAACATGGTAATTCATGCTAATTCATGTTAGCAATATCATGCTAATACAATGTTGATTCATACTAACAGAATGTTAAATCATGTTAGCTACATGGTAATTAATGATAAATCAAGCTAAAAACATTGTAATTCATGCTAACAACATGTTAAAACATGTTAGCAAAATGCTAATTCATGTTAACAGCATCGTAAATCATGCTAGCAACATGGTAATTCATGTTAAATCATGGTAGCAACATGATAAAACATGATAGCATCGTGCTAATTCATGCTAGCAACATGTTAAAACATGTTAGCACAATTTTAATTCATACTAACAGTATGCTAAATCATGTTAGCTACATGGTAATTAATGCAAAATCATGCAGAGGTTGAGGTTCTCAACCTTTTGCCCCCAAGGTGATGGCAAAGTGATGATATAAACTGTATTATTTTCTCTAAAGGTGATGATATGAAACCCTATTATTATTGTATCTTCCAGCTCTTCTCCGTGTTGTTCCTGTGTATGTGTTTGGATCAGTCGGTGTTGTTGTACTGAACGCTGTTGCTCTGATGACTGAACTGATCCTGAAAACAGGCGAGTGAACACTTCAACATCACTTACATTATATCTGAGCTTTCTGGTAAACACACACACATGTTTAATCTGAACTGAGAGAGTGATAATATCTCACTGTGAGGAGAAATGATCCTCTTCTCAAAGTTATTATTCTCTTTTCATTCACATATATTGATTTGGAGCAATAATAGGCCTTATAATCAGCTGTTCATGCTGTAAATGAAATACTGTGGTTTATTCTCATCCTCAGTTAATGGAGAAGGAGCCGTTGGAGATATGAGGATCATCGTCTTTTCCTCTGAATTCCTCTTCACTTTATTTCTCATGGTTTTACTGGTATTTGAACCCTGTGAGTATAACCTGAACTTAAAGACCATTAAACTAATACATTCACTTCAGGTGTTTTGGTGCCTCTCGTATTTCTTTAAGGGATTTTCATTTAAAAATATGACCACATATGTGACCAATCATCTGTCTTTAGGATGCGTCACTTTCAGGGAATAAATGCTGAGTTTTGTGTTGTGATGATTGATGAATCTCACACGTGTGTTTATTGTGTTTGATTGAACTGAGACTCTACAGCTTCAGTTTGATTCACAGTTATAGATTATTGATTACGACTCATACTGACTCTTTCTAAACTAAACTAAACTGAATCATCTTCAACACTCACTGAACACTCTAGTAAATTCACTGGATATCTGAAGGTTATTATATTTTCTTTGTTAAACCAGGACTCATCTATTATACAGTCTGAAGTGTTTTGAATCTGAATAATCCTGTAAATCTCTTTTCTCCTCCGTCTCTGAACTCAGGGATCAAACCATGTGTGCAGTCATGTCAGGTTAGTATTTCATATTTAATGTGAATTAGATTTGATTAATTCACCTGCGGTTTTACTTCATGTTAAAGGTGCACTCAGTGATTTTATGTTCATGTTTCTCAGACTGAAGTCTTCATACACACACTCATGAGCGAAGAGAGAAAACAACTTATGTTGAATAAAACTGATTCTCCCCGACTCTACATCATCTAAATCTGATCTGTGAAATTCTTTCCATTAAATGTGGACAGAATGACTGACTGCACCTTTAAATAACTGTGTACATTAATGCATTACTGGAGATCTGTGTGTACGTTAATGCATTAGTGGAGATCTGTGTGTACAGTAATGCATTAGTGGAGATCTGTGTGTGCATTAATGCATTAGTGGAGATCTGTGTGTACATTAATGCATTAGTGGAGATCTGTGTGTGCATTAATGCATTAGTGGAGATCTGTGTGTACATTAATGCATTAGTGGAGATCTGTGTACATTAACGCATTAGTGGAGATCTGTGTGTGCATTAATGCATTAGTGGAGATCTGTGTGTACATTAATGCATTAGTGGAGATCTGTGTGTACATTAATGCATTAGTGGAGATCTGTGTGTACATTAATGCATTAGTGGAGATCTGTGTGTGTGTACATTAATGCATTAGTGGAGATCTGTGTGTGTGTACATTAATGCATTAGTGGAGATCTGTGTGTGTGTACATTAATGCATTAGTGGAGATCTGTGTGTACATTAATGCATTAGTGGAGATCTGTGTGTACATTAATGCATTAGTGGAGATCTGTGTGTACATTAATGCATTAGTGGAGATCTGTGTACATTAACGCATTAGTGGAGATCTGTGTGTACATTAATGCATTAGTGGAGATCTGTGTGTATATTAATGCATTAGTGGAGATCTGTGTGTACATTAATGCATTAGTGGAGATCTGTGTGTACATTAATGCATTAGTGGAGATCTGTGTGTGTGTACATTAATGCATTAGTGGAGATCTGTGTGTACGTTAATGCATTAGTGGAGATCTGTGTGTACATTAATGCATTAGTGGAGATCTGTGTGTACATTAATGCATTAGTGGAGATCTGTGTGTACATTAATACATTAGTGGAGATCTGTGTGTACATTAATGCATTAGTGGAGATCTGTGTGTACATTAATGCATTAGTGGAGATCTGTGTGTAAATGAACTGTCTTGTCTTGAACACAGAAGGCAATAAAGTCTCGTCGACCTCGAGCCGCTGGATCTCAGAATCAGGAATCTCAGGTTAGCGTCAGAATCATTGTGGATTTGAACACTTTTCTCCACAGATGTTGTGTAGATCATCAGAGTTTCTCAATCCTGCTCCTGGAGAACATCAGCGCTTTCCTTTATTTCACACTAGTGTTGTCACGGTACCAAAATTTCAGTATTCGGTACCAATACCAGTGAAAATCCACGGTTCTCGGTACCAATTTCGGTACCAAAGCTTAATTTAGATTCATTTTACATAATTATATTAAAGTGTACATCACAGTTACAAAGATGGAAACTGTAGTATTAAAAACACTTTACAATAAGATTCCATTTGTTAGATAACATTAGATAAAATGACCTAACAATAAACAATAGTTATACACTGTCGCAATTATTCTCCTTTAGGGGTTAATTTAAAAATACATTTTTAAAATCAAAAGATAACATTATTTCTGTTAACATTATTTAATGCACAATGAATGAAGTGAACAAACATGACCAATCAAGTGTTTGTATTAAATAACATTCACAAACATGAATTAATGTTGTAAAAATATATTGTTCACTCAATGTGTTGATGTTAGCTAACGCATTAAGTGATGTTAATGAATGGTATCTTATTGTAGCGTTACCAAACTATACAGGAGATAAAACGTGTTTTATTTGACTTTACTGTACTTTTATTTAATCCAAAACTGCATTCATATTTATTTTAAAAGGGCTTTTTAAACCTGCTAAGAGTTATCCAGTCAAGAGTAAGACTAGAACTGCTTTTCTGACGGACTGATATTAATGACGGCTTTTTATTTCTCATCTCCATAAATATATCTAGTAGTAAAGCTAATGCAAGGGCTAGAAATCAATTAATTCTATGCTAATACTTCCTCGTCATCATGGAGAGCGCAGTTCGCACCGCTTTCTCCTTTCCACAAGCGCTTGTTCTCCCGTGGCGTCTGTCGTTGCTATGCATCCATGAACATACAGTATAAAGAGCCTGGAAAATCGAGCGCGCCGCTTCTATTATGAGCGCGCTTGCCACGCGCCATTTGAAATAACGAATCTGCACGCGCAAAAACATCAGCACCACATCAGCATGTCTCAGCGCTTTTATGAAGAGGACGCAACTGCACGTGCATCAAGTAGCCTACGGGGTTTGAGAAAACCTGGTACCGTGACGTTTTAAAAAAATTTAGTACCGACTTGGTACCGAAGTACGGGTCTTTTGACAACACTATTTCACACAAAACACTTCAGATTATTGAGTCTGTAAAACCTGTAGTATCTGGAATACCACATCCTGATCCTCTGCTCTGACACAAACTGGGTTTGAAACGTCATTTCCTTCGACTTAAAAACAGCAAATGCTTCTGTGTGGTAAAACTGTGAAGTGTTTTCTATGAGGACTGAGAAACACTGCTGTGATACTGTTGAAAATACATGTTAAAACATTCTCTCTTATTCTGAACACAGACTGCAGCAGGTTCTGATGAAACTCCAGCCAGTGGATCAAACCAGATCCAGATCCAGATCCAGAACCAGATCCAGAACCCAGCAGAATCTCATGAGATGAAGCCTCTACTGAATGAAGATCAGGACACTAGTAGGACTGAATCTCAGCTGGATTCAGTGGTTTCACAAACATAATCAACAGAGAGAGAAACACTCTTGAGAAGCTTCTGACTGTGATTTAAGAGTTAAATCTCATTCTGCATTCGTTATTGAGACATATACATTTTCTTGGTTTTGTAAATAGCTGTAAATGTTTAATTGTCATTGTTCTTTGTATTCATGTAATAGTGATTTGCTTTTATAACTAATTCTAGCTGTAAACCACCTTCAACAGTACAGATGAACCTTGATCTTAAAGTGCATTAAGATCGTTAACAGAGAGAGAAATCAGTGTTATAACTTTAACTTTGACCTGATGGATTGAGGTTTGAGTCTCAGGATGACAGTTCAGGATCATGCAGTCAGTAAATGTTCAGTTGTGTGTCTCTTACTCCTTCAGAAACACTGAGACTGAATGTTCAATCCTTCAGACGGCACTCAGATCCTTCATGTAATATCAAAACTCCTCTGAGTTGTTGTTCTCTTCCTTCCTCTTGCTAGAAAACATCTGTAATTCATTCCTTATAAAGTTTCCAGCCCAGAAAGAGTCCAAACACAGAAGATACAAGCTCATGATCAGCTGTTCTCCTCTGTTATAGTCAGGGCCGGATTTATGCATTAGCAATTACAATGAGGAGAAATTATATATATTAATTATTATTATTATGTCACTCTAATGCTAAAATTATGTAAGACAATTACTTACTTTATAAATTAATGAAATGTAAGATATCGTCATTTTTAACATAAATCATTTCTATGGTCATCCGTTACATCGGTTTTTCTAATATTTAACCGAAGAGAAATATTAAAGAGAAGTATTAGAAAGAGCTTGTGGGCGAATCTCATTACTCATTACTGCAGTCGAACAGTCGGAGTGTCTCTGCTTATTTACGATACAAGGGTGAATAAAGAACTGGGTCTCTGAATAAATACAGCGCTTTCTTTACTTCAGAAACGCTTTATACAGTATATAAAGGGCAATCTTTTATGTGTTTGAAGAGCAGAGAAGAGCGTCTTGTATTTGTCATCGAGTCACAGCCTAAATAGTCTGTGTGTATAAAAAAAACAAAACAAAAAAACAGCAACAACACAGAAGTATAAAGTATCA
Organism: Abramis brama; assembly: GCF_963993115.1. Taxonomy (NCBI): domain Eukaryota; kingdom Metazoa; phylum Chordata; class Actinopteri; order Cypriniformes; family Leuciscidae; genus Abramis; species Abramis brama. The sequence continues at coordinate 68,072,694 of NC_139963.1, read as the reverse complement.
AGTAGAAAAAAATGATCGCCCACATATCTACAGCTACAATAATCTTCATCCAAAACTTGCTTTTGCCAATGTCATAATATGAGGTAAATCCAGCCCTGATAATAGAGAGTCTGGAAAGGAGATATAGAAATTAATATTTATAAAGTTCTGCTATCACTTCTAATGGTGATCAAAATATGTTGGATACTTTATGTGGAAGACAAAATAAGAGATTTAGCTAAATGTCAATCTATTGTGTAAATTTGTATTGCATTGTAACATTGTGCTTTATTTCATATGTTGTAAATGTAAATAATGTTTCTTAATGTTAAATCTGCATCAAGGTTTCTGAGAAACCACATTTAGTTTTTCTCTCTGCTCTGCACTAAAACTAACGTTGACTGCGGTTGCTGCAGTGTATATGTGTCTTTCTGTGTTTTATTAAGTTTTATAAAAACAACATTTTGAGCAAAAAGCTGTGAAAGTCCTGTTTTGTCAAATAATACATACATTCACAGTGACGATCAAAACACAGATGAGTAGATCGAGTCCAACAACTCCTCGAAGCTTCACAGTCCTGTAGCTCGTCCTGGGTCGACAGTTCCTTCAGTAACATTACACAGTTTTGATTTATATGCTGTTTAATGTTGATGATTGCGTTATTTTTTACATATGCATATGATTGCACATGATATCGCTCGTTTTTGGATCTTCTTCTCCTGTGTTTTGATCAGGAGCTTCTCTACTCTTTCAGAAGATGTGTAACAGCGCCCCCTACCGTTACCAGTGAAAACACAGAAAGCGGGGCGGGGAAAGAGTTAAAGGGTAACTAAACACCTGGTCAGAGCCTGACTCCACCCACTGGCAATATTTGAAAAATGCTAGAAAAGTGGGCAGACCCCAGCGGAGATAGAGGGGACGAACCGTGAGCGGGAGGGTGCGTGCACCTGAGACCTGCTGTCAGACTCTCTAAAATGGAGAGTGACTCACAGGGTCGCAAGACGACGTAAAGTACATGCATCTGATGAGTTTTATCGAGTTGATGTCAATAGCGCGCGCTCTCTATAGGCATTTTCATATTCTGCCGCTATGTGAAAAAATCCAGCAAAATGTGCTGCCGCGTTTGTCGACCCCAGAGGATTAACTTTAGCCTAACCATAAATTGTGATTAAAATATATATGATCACTCACATCAAGAAGACGCCGCTGCAGTGGTGGAGTCCATGCAGGAGGAGCAGCGTTTGGCACTGCGTCGCTTTTCAGCGCGAGCTGTGTGGAGAAGCCCATTTCCACCTCTATTGCGTTGGAAAAGCAATTCCGCGTAAAATGCAGGTTTCACACTCACGATCTTCCAGGCCAAGTGCATGCAAACACTGGCGCCTAATTTCCAAGTCTGCTGGAAAGCTATGCAGTCCAGCAGTGCTGTTGCCACTAGCAACACTACACCTACCACTGTACTAAATACAGATAAATCTACGCTAGCTCATCCAAGGGCGTGGTGAGCTCGTATCAAGGGAGGGCGTGGTGAGCTGGAACCTGAATCGCTTACGTCACGCAGTACCGCAACATCCAATAGGAAAATTCAACTGCAGTAGCCACCGTTCAACCTGAAGAGGGCAGCACTCAGACGTTTTTACACCATATATTGTAGAATTAAAACACTTTATACCCAAATGTCAAAAAAGTTACTAGAATCAATGAACAGCACTAATAAAGCCCCATTCTTACAGATCATTAACTAAAAAAAGTTGGTTTAGGGTTTAGTTACCCTTTAAACGCCTCTGATTGGCCCTCGTGTTCAAGAGATCAACAGACGTGTCTGTGATTGGCTTCGTTGCTCATCGCTGTAAAACACGCTGTCTCAGATCACAAACACACTGGAGCGTTTGATAGATCAGCTTCTCCAATGTGATATTATTATAGTATTAACCTGAGGATGCTCTTGCTCAAACGCCTGGCTGAAAACAACCAGTGTTTAATCTCTTATCAAAATCTGTTTATTAATACACTTAAATTCTACATTACAACACTGTGAAACTACAGCAAGAGATCCAGCAGCAATCACTTATTATTCAGATATTTCTAATAGAAGCTTTTCAGCCGTATCAGTGCAAACTTTTTATCTTAGAATTCTGACCTTTTTTTTGCAAGCTTCCTTAAGTTTTAGACACATCCGACAAAAAGAAAGTTTCAAACCACTGCATAATTCAGACACACATTATGCATATAACTCGACAATAGTGAACTGATCAACTCAACTCAACTAAAAAGTAAATCAAAAGCTAAAAAAGAAATGGGAAGACCATTCAGCTGCATAATGTATTCATGCTGCAATGCATGCTGGGAATTTTCAGTTCTCATATAATGGTGTCAATTCAGGCGGATCAATAATATTGTAAAAAATGAAATAAAAGTGTCTCTGTGTGTCTAAATGATGCAGTAGCTCAGGATGTGTTTATGCACGACATGTTATTAAAATCCTTTATAATAACTGATTGTCACTGCTGGATCTCATGAATCACAGAGCAACTATAATCAATAATATAAAACTAATAACATCACCCATATAATCAAAGATTAGTCACTGGATGAGGGGTTGGTCTGTTTTCACAGAAAGATGAGAAAATGACAGATTTCCTTTTTTCACTGGAAAACACTTTTAAACTCTTTCTATGAAATACCCGCATGTTGGGGTTTTGTCAGGAAACAGCCGAAGCGAACAGCAGGTTTCACTTTCACTTTCACTTTCAGTTGTTTTCTAGTAAAACTGCGATCACAACACTGAGCATGTTTGGTGTTCACTCACACACAAGCTGATGCTTCACATACTCATTACACACACACCAGCTGATGCTTCACACACTCATTACACACACACACACACAAGCTGATGCTTCACACACTCATTACACATATGAGAAACACTTAATACTTTCACTCATTTGTACCTTACTCTCTAAACACAATTTAAAACACCAGGCATCATGGATTTGGAGTAAATATAAAGAGTTTTTTTTAATAATGAGGTAAACATATAAAAGTAGAACCTTGGGGTAAGATGGGCCATAAGAACAGTGGCGTGTTGTCACTAGTGTTATTATTTTTAAATGTAATAACTACTGTAATGAATGAGGTTACTGTTGTTCAATAATTTAATGAATTAAACATACATTTTTAGACATCTTTGTTTTCATTAAAACCTATAGGGGCTGGTTGAACCTTTCAGTTTGCATTTAAATATGGGCAATTAAAAATGTAAAAATTATCATGCTTGTATTTAAGTCATATAATTAATTTACCTTTCAGATGAATCTCTATTACTGGGATTCTGCTTTATCTGTCACCAGCTATTCAACCAAATTGTCAATGAATGGTGTTTAAAGGTGCAGTGTGTAATATTTAGGAGGATAATATACATAACTATGTTTTCAGTGGTGTATAAAGACCTTACTGTGAAGAGGAGAGATGAAGGACCAAAATGCGAGATTCTCAATATGCAGTCTTTAATGAGAAGCGATTCACAGAAGTAATATGAAACAAATCTTCACAGTATTCTCTGGAAACAGTCAACTGAAAACTTTGCTTGGTAGAAATCAACATAAACTGCTGGAAGCAGAAACGACAGGAACTCAGGGTGCGCAGCAGGCGTCAGGCGAAGTGTGCTCCAAGAGGAGACAGTAGAGAGAAGATACCTCTGGCTGGAAACCGCGTCTTGATCAGGAACTCAGCGTCTGAATTGGCAGGGCAGAGTTCAGTGAGCCAGCTAAGGATGGCTGACGCGAAACAGTCGTTACGAAGCTTTGCGAGATCCCGAAGCGCAGATGTGTCGAAACACTGATCCGAAGCGTGATTCGAAACACCGATGTCACGTGACTATGGCCAAACGAAGCCTCGAAGTGTTTCAGTGTTTCATCAGGTGTGGTCCGCCGAATCAGCGTTTGATTGACAAGGTCGGGAACAGACCACACAATCGCACATCTGTATAAAAGTGAAATAAACGCATTTTGACCTTGTGGGTTTTTGTGAGAGGAGTTTGACTTTGAGATAGCGGATTTTTGGTGATATAGTGACATAGTGCGATTTGATTAGTTATAGGCAATTTAGGCTTACATTTAAATTTAGGTACACAACACATTGACTGATAGGCTAGAGACAGACAGAGTATACATATAGTGACACATTAATAGATACATAGATATAAATATATATAGACAGCTAGATTAATAGATAGATACATATATAGATAGATTACAGATAGGCCTACATATATAAATACATATATTATAGATAGATACATATATAGATAGATTATAGATACATATATAAATACATATATTATAGATAGATACATATCTAGATACATAGATTATAGATATATCTAGATACATAGATAGATTCATATAGATAGATAGATTTGGATAGATAGATAAAATGGAGGCTCCCCAGAAGAGATGCCGTACATCTGTGGTGTGGGAGCATTTCCGTTTAGAAACCCCAAATAAAGTGAGATGTGTGTATTGTGATCGGTATCTAGCCTACTGCAACAATACATCATCCATGATGCGCCATTTGAGGAGCACTCATCCTGCCATTTTGCAGGTGCAGAGGATGGCATTCCCCCTGTACCTCGGCCTGCTACTGACACTGCTGGGCCATCTAAGCAAGGTATGCATTGTTTGAAATATAATTATAATTGAAATATAATTACAACCTTTTGGGACACTGTTTATAAAGTCCATAGGCCAATGCCCTACAACCTAATGTCCCAATCACAACTGCCAATCATGTTATATACATATATTTGTATATCTTTGCATGCCAGCAACAAGTGTCCCTTGTGAGAGGATTTTTTCAAAGGCTGGAGAAATTATCTGTAAAAAAAGAAGTAGGCTAAGTCCTTCCACAGCAGAGAAATTAATATTTTTGAATAAAAATCTCTAAAAAAGTGAGACATTGTGGCTTGATTTCTTTTATTAATATTCATTTTTCATGACCAAAATAACATTATGCACAGTGAGGAGCCTATAGGTTACAAGCTTCACATATTAGAACATTATAATAATAAAAAAACAACACATTTTTTTAATGGCTCGTCAAGGTTGTTTCAGATCAACACCTGCAAGTGACCACTAGGTGTCACCGTTGAGACGGGTGTCGGATTGATTCGAAGCCTCGAAACAATATGGCACATTTGGTTCAACTGTTTCATTGCTTCACGAGGCCTCGATCTGGCCATCACTAGCAGGGGCGGACTTTACCATTAGGCAAAGGTCGGCAATTGCCTTGGGCCCCGAGCTACCTAGGGGCCCCCAAAATGCCCCAAACTTATGCTTAAGTTTTTTTTTTTATTATTTTTTTTTTTATTATATATTTCTAAAACTCCATTTGCGAAAAATGCCATCAATCATTAGTGTCGCAGACAGGAGGGGGCCCCCGCCTCACTACATTGGACTATTCCATTATCTCACTTTTACTGCGCAATGCGCATCTGCGAAAGTGACAAGGCTGTGCCAAAAAACTGACGGAGAAAAAGACGTGATTGACAGACAGAGTGTACAGAGTGACAGACAGAGTGTACAGAGTAGTAGACAGAGTAAAAATGAAGCGAAGCTAGCTACCCAAGCGGTGCTGAAAAAAGGAGGAAGCGGGAGGAAAGCAAAAAGTCCGAAAAAGTGCGCGGCGCGAAAGATAAACAACACGCAGTAACAGGAGGACTGGGAAATACACAAACAGAGCAAGACGAGTCTAAACGCGAAAATTGAAAGTTTCGAAGTTACCCAAGCGGCTCAAATACAAGAAAAAAAGTGAAAAGACGCTGATAAGTATTTGGGAACGCTGCCAAAGATGACAAACTTTTTTACGGCTACTGTTGGGGATACAGATCAGGAACAACAACGTCCAACGCACAGAAAAATCGTGAAGCAAAGAGGACATGGAGATCGACAGACAAAACTGAGCAGTTTATTTATGAATCATGATATTTAAAAAAATCTCAGCTCTCAGATTCTGTCAATTCTATTACGAAATTCAAACAATAAATACCGTTTTGCCGTTTTAATGTGACGTGACAGATTCCTATAGCGGCACGTGAACTGATCATCTCTACCTAATAGTAAATAAACACGAATTAACAATGTTGAAAGATACCGTATAACTTACTGAAATGTATATTCCTCATTCATAATATCGATCAATAAGTGTTTTTCAACCGCGGAAAGAGGTAAAACAGCTGGAGAACAATCGTCACATAACATTTACCTCGGGAAAGCCATTTAATTGGCTAGAAAAAAAGAGCTATAGAGAGAGTATTTGGCTAAATATGTGTACTATATTACTTATTTTAACCTTAAATTATACCAGATGATAGGGCTTTTTTTTTTTTTTTTTCTTGAGAAAAAGTAACGCCTGTCTTGTGAAACGTTACCTAATATTTATCCAAATGAGTCAATATTGAATCAAATCACAAGAATTGAATCGAAATGGTGAAATTTGCCAAGAAAAAAAAAAAAAAAAAAAAAAAAACCTTGCTTACCAGAAATTGTACCATGTAAACATTGTAACATGTTTCTGTTTAGGAGTAAAGAAGTGTAGCCTATGCAGGGTTTAAAGGGGACGTTTTTTTCTCCTCTCTAACCTTTACTTGGATGGGTAGGGGCCCATAGCCTACCTTCGCCTTGGGCCCCCGATTTGCTAAATCCGCCACTGATCACTAGAGCCAGCATGAGATAGGAAGAGAATACTAGACTCGAAGTGAGGCTTCCACACGAACCATACAAGACACGACACGACACGACAGGACTAGATTCACTTGATAAGAGAGGTAAGAGATAGCCTACGTCTTCTGCATAAAATAAATCGGAATAAACTGACAAAGAAACAGAGAAAGAGAGTGTTAGAAATAGCAGGAAACATCAGGGAGGAAAGGGGAAACAGGTGAGATGAGTGAATGGAGATTAAGGATAAATGGGAACAGCTGGTACTGATGAGACCAGGGTGATAGTGTGGTGAAACAGTGTGAGAAGTGGCCACAAGAGGGAGACAGAGAAAGAGGGAACCCGGATCATGACACTTACATAATGAAATGTTGTGTTTTTCTTACCTTAGAATGAGCCATTTCTATTTGCTACTACTACTACTAGTAGTATTGTTCAAGGGCCGTATTCACAAAGAATTTTAAGGCTAAAAGTAGCTCCTAACTGGCGAATTTAGGAGCAACTCCTAAAAATAATGGGCGTGTCACTCGTAACTTTAGGACTCCTAATTTTTTTCACTAAGAGTAATTCACGAAGCATTTTAGCCCTAGAAGTAGCACCTAAGCCTGGGACAGCTTAAAAGAAGTCGAGAGGACTCCTAACTCACTAAGACCTATTCACAAACCGCTTTTTGTGGCAGTTCACGTTGCGATGTTTTGAAATGCGTATATGCGGCGGCTACAGGAGCTTCCAATCGCGAGGGAACAATTTTGCATTGTAGGCATAACTAGGCAGAGGCGGACAGAGTACACAGCTTCATTACTTGAGTAAAAGTACAGATACCCCTTGCTAAATTTTACTCAAGTACAAGTAAAAGTACTACAGTCAGATGTCTACTTAAGTAAAAGTACTAAAGTACTTGTTTTTAAAAGTACTTGAGTATCAAGAGTACAAGAGTACATTTTCAAATATTGCATTACTACTGCCACAGTGCTTACATTGGTAAACACAGCAAACACTTGAAGCGAAAACTATCATTAACTTGTTCAGAAAATTTAAATAGTCTGGCGAGGTGGGGCCACGGGTTTTTTCCCAGGATGGTAGGGGAAGACTCATGAATATTCATTAGGGAAGTCATCCCTGATTGGTCTGATGACCTACCCATAACCCCACCCCTAAACCTACCCATCACTGGGGGTCTTATAACCTCCCTAACCCCGCCCCTAAACCTACCCGTCACTGGGGTTAAGACCAATCAGGGATGACTTCCCTAATGAATATTCATGAGTCTTCCCCTACCATCCTGGGAAAAAAAATACTCCCGGGATGGACCTGCTGCGTCTTCATCCATTGTTTCGTCCATGGTTTTGTCTCTTATCTAAATCTGACCATGGAGTTGACTTTGGCGGAAAGCTGAAGGTGATTGCTGATAGGCTGTCCCAATCAGTGGCGCCTGCACAATCCAATCACATTTGAGAGGGAAACAACAAATGGAGGGTTTCCGAGATTTCCGAGTTTCTTTTTTCCTTTTTTTTAATTTTTATTTATTTATTTTTTTTTAGAAGAAGTAACGGGTACTCACAGTTATGGATAGAAATGTAGTGGAGTAAAGAGTACAATATTTGCCTCTCAAATGTACTTGAGTAAAGTCATGAGTACTCCCCAAAAATGATACTCGAGTAAAGTACAGATCCCTCAAAATTATACTTAAGTACTGTACTCAAGTAAATGTACTCCGTTACTGTCCGGCTCTGTAACTAGGGATGCAATAACGCCACCAAGAACAACCAAAACTAGGCTACTCATTCATTGCATGTAAACTAATTGTAACGTTTCATTGTGAATCAAATTAAAATGTTCTTCTCTTTGCAAATGTAGGCAGAGGCATATAGTGACAGATTATCAATAATGTTGCAAAGATATTGCATCAATCCATATGTTTCATTAGGCTACTAGGCTATTTGTTTAACCTTACTCTTTATTCATTTAGGCTATTTATTCAGTTATTCATCATCTTCCGTCCTTCGCACTACTTGTGTAGCGCACGCATTCTCTGACCTGTCACCTGTCACTCATCATCGTAGGGGAGGGGTTAGGAATCATTCCCGCGTTACAATCATCAGCCAATCAAGGTGGTCACTTCAGTCAAGCTCGTGCATGAGTAATGACGTCATCCATAGCAACGAAGACTCACTCTTAGTTTAGGAGTTGTCATTTTTCTTTACTAAGAGTAGGTCTGAAAGGCGTTGTGAATAACTTTTAAGAGAAAACTCCTAGCTAAAATCTTTTAGTGCGATTTAGGAGTACTCCTAGTGATAAGATAAAATGCTTTGTGAATACGGCCCCAGATCAGTAAACTGCAGCAAAAATGTGAGCGTACGAGTTTCTTAATTTGTGATTTGTAGAATAGGATTTGTGAACCTGCAATGAAGAATTTGAGAAGGTGTAACTGTTGTTCTGTCTTTGAGGGAGAGAGAAAAAAGTCTCTGCAGATTTACTGATACACATGTGTGGCTATTCTCTACAACTACAAATTCCACTGTCACAGGCGTTCAGCTGATTTGCACCAAAAATACCTTCATAGTTCTGCTTTACTTATGAAATAATTGCAAGTGGAAGACCAGATTAGTTGTCTGAGGAACTGCATTAGTTCGGAGGAATTTGTTAATGCAATAGAGTCATTGCAATAGAAGAGAATGCTTTCTCCCATGATAAGTGGAGGGAGAAATCTCTGCTGTGGCAGTGAAGTAACACGGTTTAATCGAAAAGGATTAGATGTTGTACTGTTGCTGTCTGTCTTATCAAATTTGCTTTATACGGTAAATGAGCACGCTAGCGGTGTAGGTATGGCGTGATGAAGACATCCTTTTCAGATTCTTATCATGAGGCGAAGTTTGTAGCATGCTTGTATGGCAGATGCAGTCTCTTTAGCCCAAACTGAGCAGTTCATCTTCAGAAATAGGAAGGTGTGGTAGCAGTGACTTACTTGTGCTGTTTTTGTAGAAACACTTCAAAAGGGGAAATCACAAATTATTATTATTAGTTATTATTAGTTAGAAGAAAAAAAAGAAGAAAAAAAAAGTCAAGAGAGCTTTTTTTTGTGAAACACACCAGTAGCTGAAAGCAACCCATGCTCAGACCACCAGGGCCTGAGATCTTTGGAGTCATAAACCTAGCGATCATGCTCAGGCTCCTGAAATGAGACAGGCGGGAGGTCCACAGCGGTGGTGTGGGTCGGGTTGGTATGAGGGCGGCTGTAAAGAGGGTGTACGATGGCATATGAGCTGATGTAGGTAGTGGCTAGTGAAGAGGAGAGCAGAGGCAGGAACCTTTTGTGGAGGCAGCCTTTTATTATACCTTTATTTAACCAGGAGGTCCCATTGAGATTCAGAATCTCTTTTACAAGAGAGACCTGGCCAAAGTAGCAGCCAAATCACAACAAATGCATACATAACAAACACCAAATTACATTTTCACGATAAAAGAAGTACAAAATGTTAAAATAAAACTATAAAACACAATGAAACTATTAAGAAAAACAAGAACATGTCTCCATCACAACACTCTTTACAGTAGTTTTAAATTCATTTATGGACATAAGAGTTTCTAACTTTAGCTCTTTTGTTGATTATTCCACCCCGAAGGTGCTAAATAAGAAAAAGCAGTTTTTCCCAATTCGGTTGTAACTCGTGGCACCTTAAAAAGCAACCACTTTGAGGAGCGTAGCTGATAGGTACCAGAGCAAACAGAGAGGAGGTTACAGAGGTACAGTGGAAATTTGCCAAGTATAGCTTTATAAATAAAGATATACCAGTGCTGTTGTCTACGAATTTTAAGTGATGTCCAACCAACTAAATCATAAAGAATGCAGTGATTGGTAAGGGACTTTGTATTTGTAATGAATCGTAGTGATGCATGGTAAACTGAATCATAATCAGTTACAGGCAGAAAAGTAGCTTCCACAAGTTTCTTCTTAGCACTAAAAGTAAAGCAAGATTTGTTTCTGTAATAGAAACCGAAAGTTTCTTAACTAAAGCAGTAATATGTTCATTAAAAGGAAAGCTTATCATCTATCCATATCCCCAAGTACTTGTATGAAGACACTCTCTCAATTGATTTCCCATCCAATGACAAAAGGCCACAATTGTCGAGTAGCTGCGCTCAAGCTTTTGAGAAGACCATACACTTTGTTTTCTGTGTATTTAAAACCAGATTTAGACTCAATAATGTGTATTGCAATGCCTGAAATGCAGTCTGAAGTTCCTGCACTGCTACTGAAATGGTGGAAGCCTGGGTGTAAACCACTGTATCATCAGCGTATACATGTAATTTGGCTTGTTTTACCAAGCCTCACGCTGGGTTTAGCGCTACCGAAAGGAAAGTTGTTGGAGGAAACAAGAGGTGTGCAAAGGAGGAGTTGGAGCAGTTCCTCGTTGCGGAGGCAGCCTCACACTGTCTTTGGGCAAAGCTAAGTAAATCACCAGTGGTTAGGAGCGAAGACTGTTCACTTGGCGGCCATATTCGCAACGTCACTGGGCAGCTATTTCGGGCATCCAAGATGAAGTCCTATCTATTTGGATAAGGAAATAAAAAACTGCTTGACACAAGCATATTTATTATAACAGTTCAATTCAGCAATAAATCTGACGTGAACTGTACCATAAATATAGTTTTTATGCTAAAATAGCGTTTAAAAGGCTTATAATTTGTGCTGGATCCAACGAGCCAATGCACATGTGCAGTTTGTGAATCTCAGTACACCAGCTGTTTGTACAGCAACCGGAGCTTGGCAGATAACTGACATATTAGGAATGCTCCATTTTCATGGCATGAAAAGTGAACATTTTACTTGAAAATGTGATTTGTAAGAGCTTCATACTCAACCGATAGTTTTGTTTTATTTATATATTTGTGAAGATCTTAACTAGCAGAACAGAACATCATATTTGTTTGAATAAGAGATCAAACTACACTGAGTTGTTTTGTAAGAAGAAATGTTTTTACATAGGCAACTGTAAACAGTAGGCTATATATATACAGTATATACAGGAAAGTTGTCGCTGAGAAGATGCAGGAAAGACAGATCCGGCTTTATAAACACCAGCAGTAGCAACGAGAAACAGCTCTGGGGTTTCGTTTGAGACATGTACAGTGTTTCGCTTCCAGCTCAATTCAGAGGATCAAAAACTTACATTAAAATTTACAAAAACTTAAATATGACTGATCCAAACTACATTAAAAGCAGAACAGTCTGTTGAAAATCAAAACATGAAAGTAAAACATTTATACTATACACTATTTTTTATAAATGTGTAAAAGTAAAACCCTTTTTAAAACCTTGCTTTAAATTTTTAAGTAACTCTAACGGCGAGTTCCCCAAAAAGCTGTTTTTGTGATCAAAATCGTTGTACAGACAGAAAGAGGAACAATCTGACAGACGGAAAGTAACAATATTTCGATACGCCAGTCACTCGACTCTTTGTTCAGTGCAGTGTACAGCCTGAGGGCTTTCAGTGATGTCCTTTTCATCTGTTTCTGAGGTCTTGTTTTCATTGTCCTCTGCAACTGTATCTGATCTATAGCATTCTTTGCCGTTAATCATCTCTGAGAATGGGATGTGTATGTAGACTGGTTCATTAGGATTAGCACTGGGATTATGAACTGGTTCATTAGGATTAGCACTGGGATCTCCTCCAGACTGCTGTCTCTCCTTCTTTACATCATCAGACTGTCTTTTATTCTCATCATAACCACGACTTCTTTTCATCACCTGGAATAATATAGCAAGAGACCAGCATTTTCTTCTGTCTGAGAATGTGTGCATTGTTTCTGTTTTTCTCCAAGCTCTGTTGATGAAGTCATCTGGCCAGCATTCAGGCAGTGCTTCAGTAGTATCATAATACTTTTGATATTTCTTTGTAATATCTTTTTCATATTCTTTAAAGTGAGAAAACTTTTTTAAAATATGATGATACATTCTCAGCTATGTCATCTAGTGGGACATCCTTTTCTTCCTCTTTCCTGGAAGCATTTTTATCCCTTCCAGAAGATTTAGGATTGGAGGATTTACTTTGGTTTTCACGCATCTTAAGACAGATGTAGAGCTAAAACACAAGGTCTTCAAGGCCGGGATAAAATAATGTGTGCTTCTGGAAAAGAAAAAAATAACTTTTTTTCCAAATTTTCCTCAATTTCAAGACTTAATTTCATTCAGAGGAAAGGGAAATATTTACTCACGTCAACAGTCTGTAATCTGTCAGATAAACAGAAACTTCTGCTGCTCTGATTTCACTTCAGTTCTTCTGTCCTACACAAACACAGACACAAACTTATTATGTATTAAAGCAGAGCAACTTTAGACTTAAGACCAAAGCAGTTACTGAAATAATGATTCATCATAACATGTGTGTAAAATATTTCGTCATACAGAATAGCATTATCACGGTTCGCAGGTTTGTCTGTTCATTCTGTGTGTGTTCGGTTCTATCAGTGTCAGCTGTGCTGACGAGCAATCAGATCAGCAGCAGGTGCATCTCGTTTATGGATCCTATATGTAGTCTTGTGTTTGTCATGTTCATATAGTCAGATCGTTGTTACTAGTTATCTGTGTCTCGCTGTCTACGCAGTTCATCTATCCAGTTCCTGTTCCTGTTCCTGTTCCTGTTCCATTTCTATCAGACTATCTTGCCTTCAGTGCCTCAGCACAGGACGATTTGCCCGGGTTTGCTTCTCGCCGTTGTTTCCTTCAGCGGTTCCTGTCTTCTACACTGTTAGACTTTTCAAGGGTTTTTTACAGTAACTTACTGGCAACACTGTTACTGTAATTAAGATTTACAGTACAAAACCGTATTTCAGTTTTACAGTACATGATACTGAAATTGTGTAATACAGTGCATTACTGTAAAAACAAAGCTAATCAGTACACTACTGTATTTATTTTTATTTGTACTAAATATAAATTAGATTTCATAATTTTGATATATGATTAATTTTTATTTTTATCCTACATAATTATACTGGCATACAAGCCAATTAGACAAAGTTATCAGAAAATACCATTTTTTTATTTAAAACATTTCATATATATCACAAAATAAACATGCCAATGCTGGAAATGATGTGTGAAATTTTTACACATTAATGGGTGAGTTTAGAGACAACATTTTTTGTGTTAATTTTAACTCATTCATTGTGTTAATGATTTTAACAAAGTAAATATGTCAGAAAGGTTAGCACAAAGATGTGTAAACGTGTTAAATTAACACATTATGTGCTGTCCTTCACTGCACACATTTTTAAAAACATACATAAAACCATAAACAAAACATTAGTATTTGACACAATGAATGTAGAGTCATTGGTTGTTTAGCTTATACAAGTATTATAATGAAATATCAACCATTACATTCATAAAACTGCAGAATGTAAATATATTTTTAAGCAGTCAAAAAGGAAATGTCCAACACAGGACAAAACACAGTTCTTTTCACAATACATCACACATATGTACACTGGTGGCCAAACGAAGTATTTAAGTGTCTTAATGTTTTTGAAAGAAGTCTCTTTGATGCTCAAGAAACATTTCTTATTATTATCAATGTCTGACTGTCTACTCCTCCATCTTTTCTACAGCATAGGAATAAAAGTCATCATCAAAATAATCTTTAAAAAGCCAACACCTCTGTCCATCATGGCCTTCTAATCATCCCCATATACTGATATACTGATTGGCTTCATCACTGTCTCCTCTCCACCAGTAAGCTGGTGTGTGGTGGGCGTTCTGGCGCAATATGGCTGCCGTCGCATCATCCAGGTGGATGCTGCACATTGGTGGTGGTTGAGGAGATTCCCCCCCTCTATGTAAAGCGCTTTGAGTGCCGAGAAAAGCGCTATATAAATGTAATGAATTATTATTATTTATTATTATTAAATTCTGTCCAAAAATGCTGAGATCCATAGAGAGAAAGACTGACATCGATGATTTTAGCCCATTTCAGCTTGTCTGCAGTGAAGGAGTACCTGTTTGAGACAAATACACAGTAAGATACATGCAAGAAATCACTGAGTGATGATCGTTCTCCTTCCTACAGTAGTTAACCCACCTGTGCGCTGATATTAGGACCTTCCTGGTCAGGTGGGACTGCAATGTTAGAGAGTCTTTTGCCTAATAAAATATCTAAATAATGCAAAAATATTAACTTAAGTTGTTTAGAATGCTAGATTTGGTATGAATGAATTAGTGAGAGTTTTACTGCAGTGCTTACCTGAATACATTTAATCTGGTGAGACTGAACAAAGACAATGGTCCATCTTCTGATTGGTTCATTTGCTGTGTAATAAATATAAAGTTAGACATGATGCAAAGGTCACTTATTTGATATAAAGTTAGCCAATTTTATAGAGATTTTATAAGATATTGTAAGCTACCTAGTCTGCACCAGTGGCTCCAAAGCACTTATCACATATTGCTAATCATTTCAGCAAACTTATCTCTAAATATATCACAAATGGCCTACCTCCGGAATCTTGCTAGAAGTCACTGGTGTGAATTGGCGCTTTGTTGCAGTTGCCTTTAAACACATATAAAAATGGAAAATATTAAATTCCATTAAAAAAAAACCTATAATATGTTATAGTTTGCAAACAAATGCTAAAACTATAAAGGTTCTCATCAGTAGGCCAACATTATCTACAACAAAAACAGAATTTCACATTAGTTTATTCACATTTATTGTTAATGTAAATGCGTTGCTCACAAAACAAACACAAACATATTATGTATTAAAGCAGAACAACTTTAAAACTTGTTATTAAGACCAAAGCAGATACTAAAAGGGCCACCATGAATATTATTTTGTGTACAGTTACCTTCCACTTTATCACCATTGTTTAGTAAAGTCAGCTTTATTCATAATGGACCCTACAATACACTCGGCCCGACACAGTTTTAATTTTCACGTCCTGCGCCACTTTGTTTAAATAGTAAATGCATTTGTGCCCATCTGTGCACCCATGAGCGGCTGGTCTGAAAACGAGGTGTGTGTTCAGGCGCATTGATGGAGCGTTGCTATTTTGAGGAACGGAAATACACTGAGCCGTTGACCAACTGAAACCTGCTCTAAACAGTCCCTCCAGGATTTCACAATTTTTTTGTGTGATTTTTGCGATCAAAATGACTGATTTTGTGGTGGTAATTTCCAGAAATTTGCGAAAAAATTTGCGATTTTTATATTTTATAATTAGGACATCACATTTACCATAAAAGTATTATGTCAGATGCACAATCGTCATACATGACATAAATCACAAACAAAATGCATAAAGCTTGTTTATTTTGGTCTAATCAAATTCTCATCAAATTAACTTTTAAAACAACCTATGGGCACAACCAGGAACATCCAAGAAATGATTTAAATAATCAAGTAAACACTCAGTAATGAAATAAGAACACAGGAACAAATAACAAAAATAAACAAAACAGGACAAATAAATACAAGGATACAGTTACAAACATGGATAATTTAGTTTTTTTTTAATTGTGCTGTAGCTATTGTTGTTGCTTGATTAACATTAACAACACTGACAACAGCAGGTAAATTAGGTTACTGTCACTTTAAGACCTACTACAGTAATGACAAACGTCCCAATCAGTTATTACAGATAGTTTTACGTAAATACTCGCCAAGATTAATATTTTGAAGTAATTGTTGCTATGTGTATTTGTTCAAGCGCCATAAAGAGAATTTACGCTGACAGGCGGTGACACGCAGTCAGTCACACACACACACGCACACGCACGCACGCACACACACACACACACACACACACACACTGCAGTCAGGCAGTCACTCGGTCAACACAAAACAATTTACCCCCACTCCTCTCGTGCAGTATATCAGGATATTGCTTAGCCCGCTCCTTGGCGCTTATGTGAGAGGGCAGGTGAGACAAATTTTCTTTCGCCATGTTTCTGACAGACCGCTCACAGACATCACGCGTGCGCAACATCTGTATCCACGTAAAATGCATTGAAACTTTAATTAAACTAGAGATTTTTCAATTGGGTGATTATAATTTAATGTTTTGTGAGGTCTTTTTCATTTTTGTGATTATTTTGCGGTTAAATTAGGAATTATGCAGGATCGCAAAAAAATGTGACAATTTGTTGATTTTGCGTTGTATTCAGCGATCGCGGAATCGCGAAAAACTGGAGGGACTGTCTGAAGTCAATATTTATTTTGTTATTTAAAGAGTGCATTAATAATGTGAGCCTATAGGTGGGTCCACAACACACACACACACACTCTGCTTATTACACACACACACACACACTCTGCTTATTACACAAACACACACACACACACACTCTGCTTATTATACACACCCTGCTTATCACACACTCTGCTTATTACACACACACACACACTCATCTTATTAGACACACGCATTCTGCTTATTACACTAACACTTTGCTTATTACACACACTCGTAGGCTATTATTTGTCACGTGTCATGTTTAAGCCCCGCCCCTCACTTCCGGTTCTGGTGCTTCGGCTCTGCAGTGGTTTCTTCGGAAAACTCAAACACACGTGATCAGTCCAGTTGAGCACTTAATCCATAACGCTGCCTCTCAATCAAAACTTATGATGTACAAAACTCGGCAAAAAAACAAACAAATCTTTTCAAGAGTCTCTAATCAAGCAAATTTGTACTTTATATACACTCAGTTCTTGTGGCACTCACGATATGTCACTTACCGCGTCACTCCAGCAGCTAATGCAATCCACAGGGAAAAAACTGTCCTTTATCCAACTTTTACCCCGATAATATTCCTTATCGAACAAGCTTCTCAAACACGACACAACACACCACTCTTCACAATAACCACCCGTTAAATATAAAGATTTACCAAAAATTATTACTTTTTATTATACTTTTCAAAATGAGTATAAATGGGCTCGTTCTGGGCTTATCTGCTTGCTTAATCGATCAAGGGTGTATCCTCCAACATTACTAATGCATTAAAGCGCGTTCAGCACTTCCACATTGAGCATTTTAAAATCACTAATTTGCCTATAACCTGCGTGAGACACACACGCACAACATAAACATAAAACACAGGCTACATTATGAATAAAGAAAGAAAAAAAAAATTCTCTAGGCTCTGTTCTGGGAATGTTCCAACAAAACATTCCCAGAACGCACATGATTCAAAACAGGTTTTAGGAAAAGTGCAATAACACATTAATGTAAATGTGAAAAATCAGTGTTCCAAACAGCAAAACTGAGTTTTTCAGCTGGATAGTAAAACAGATGTCTTGTTTTTTTGAATTCCTTTGCTGCGTTCCTATGACACTACACTGAGGGCTTAAAAAAAGTGTACTCATGTAACATAAGATGCATGTCAGCCAAACAGGATCTGCATCTTACTGAAATGCCAGATGTCTGCTCTCTCTTTCCAGTAAATCACATGACTTATACCACTGGAAAAAAACACAGTATGGGTCTGGGTGGGAGAGTGGGAGGCAGGATTGTGACTGTTGTGGTGAGATCTGGTATTACTCTTACTTTCCTGATTAACCCCTAGTATCAATGTGTCTAGGCAGCCTTTTGCTGTCAGGTCAGAATAGGAATTATTCCCTCACTTGCTTGTTGTAATTTATACCAGTAAATCTAGGTGTAGTCCCTATACTCCCAGGGAACAATAATAATCATTACTTTCTAGACATATGAATGAAGTTCATGCTTACCTTCCAGCAGAATCACTCCTAGAACCCTTGTTTTTCTTTGGTTACAAAAGGATTAATATATTGCTCTGTCTTTTGTTAATAGAACTGTTTTTAATGGCTGAAGTAAGACTTAACAGTGATTGTCTTTAGAAATAAAAATGTATTTATACAAAAGATAAAAAACACTGGTTATACAAAGATTAATACTCGTAGCAAATTATAAGAAAAAGTTACAGGATATAAAACTTCAGCTTATTCAAACTCAACAGGGCAGTCCTGTATGAGTGAATGTCACAAAGGCTAATTACCTTGTAAGCAGTTCAAGCAATTGGAGTAAATATTAACTTGTTCTCATCCGAGGTTTTCCAAGTTACAATAATACAGCAGAGCAGTTTAAACCAAAAGAAATTTAGCTAGAATTAAGCTAGAAGAGATTTAATTTCTCTCTAGGGATGCAATCAACATCAAAATAAAAAATGCAGCAACTCAACAGTCAAAATGCAGTTATATTTATACGGAACTGGGTTACATTGTTCCAATACAGTTTATTGGGTTTTTTCCAGAGGAACTAAAACATGTGACATCAACCTTCTTCTGATGTCGACATTGTTCCCCATATGGGCATTCTTGCGTCCTTTCCGTCCTCTGCGCTTTGGGCTTCTGTGTAAGTGTGTGCGTGCATATGTATCTGGAAGTGTTTGTAGGTTCATAATATCTATTAAAATTCACATATTCCACTACACTGTAGAAAATAACATAAATGTCTTATTTGATCTTGAGATGTCTCAAGACACATAATCTATGTATACAAACCAGATGACTGTTGGATGTTCATTGAATGCATGGTTTGTCATTGTTATACATAACTATACTGTATATTATTGTCAATTTGGCACTGATTTGATGCTATGTGAAGGATGTGCTACTCCAGTTGAATCAGCTCACTCGTAATATTCCCCCGCCTGCTGGTTGAAGCTCTTCAGGAATGACAAAGACTCACTTGTGCTGCTTCATTATGGAGGTTCAGTTTGTAGTTATAAAAACCGTCCTTCCTCTGTCATTTACACTGATGTCTTCTTCAAGCTCTTGCTCTTCTTCACTGTAGTCTTCATCTGTCTGGTAGTTTCAGCATGTTCTCCTTACCCCCATGGTTGGTTAAGAAACATTAAGTTCAGGAAACTAACTTTCACAACTTCGGCCCCCGGAAAAGTCCCGCTCGTGAAGTTACTAAACAAGCTGCGTGAGAATGAAACCTGATCGCCGAACATGGAGGGGCGGGACGGCATATTTTCAGCCTTTTCAACAGCAGCCGCAACAGGAAATCCTTAAAACGAGACAAAAAAAAGGTGCTGCGTCAATTGCGTTATTTTTTGAATGCGTTAAACATCTCAAATTAATCGCAAAGATTAACGCATTAATTCCCCCAGCCCTAATATATATATATATATATCAGACAATAATACAAATCTAATGTTGTATTTGTAGCAAGATACATGAATAGCGAGATATTATAGCAGTCATGAACTAATCACTTCTGTTTTTGCATTCAGCCTATGGGTTTGTGACTTGAAGAACGAACGACTCGAACCCGAAAAGACTCGAGATGAACTAATCAATTCTCTTTCCGGGATGAGAATGGGATGTTGCGCGCATGCGCGGTCAACACAAAATGAATGAATCACTCTCTGAGACAAATTGGTAGTCCAGAGTCATATTAAAGATTCGTTCAAAATGAACGAATCGTTCATGAACGACACATCATTACTCAGGGTGATTTTCACATAGTTTTGAAGCAAATATTCTAGGCTACGTGATACAATTTTCAAAAGTCTTGTGAAGAAATAATCAGTATGGGTTTCATGACCTTATTTCAGTGACATTTTTTTTTACAAACCATGCACAAACATAATTTTCTCAAAACTACAAACTTTTACATACATGCTGCTGACATATTATTGTAGCAGAGTTTGTGCTAAATACAGTGTAATCAAACTTTAGCCATGAAAATGTCACAAGAAATAAGAAATAAGCACCACTAATTGCTCACTGAAAGAGCTTCTGAGTCCTTTAAAAACATTGTGTAGTGGATGGCCTTCAAAAAGTAAGACCATTTTTAGTTTCGACCTCATCCTCTTCTCCACAGTAACCTCAAATCTGGGGTAAGACCAATAACTGAACCAGCTCTCTTGATGAGCTTATTTATCCTATTTTTGTCATCAACAGATATGCTTGACCCTTGACTTTGATTAAGTTTGAAATTTTTTACAGTATAGAACCACTATGGTTTGAGGGTGATGTCATCCCCAAAGCCCTTGTTGATGTCTTGGCAGAGAATGAAACAGATGAAGATGAAGATGATTTGACTGATAAAATCCATACGAATATAGATGAAGAGGAGGAAAATGATGATTGAGAGTTTATATTCTTCATTAATACAATACACTAACATGACCAGTCGTCAAAGCATGGATAAGTAGCAAAAATATCTAAGAACCAAATAAATGTTTTCTATTTTATTTTTGAGCTGTATTTTAGTTTCACCATTTGGCTGTAAAGAATGTTTACCTGTACAGAAGGTTACTAACGTTTACTCTATTGAAGGTAGGCTTTTTGATAACAGACTGCTCATCTTTATTCCTTGTGTTGCGAGGACTTTGTGGACTTATGGAACCCATACGGATTGATAATGCTTGAAAGTTCTGTTTCCTCCGATTTGAGGCAAAGTGGAGAACTTTGGTTATACCAGCTGTAATCCTCTAGATAGAAAGGTCATCTTGGACTTAAATTGAAGCTTATAAACTTGGGAAGTTTTTCATGTACATTTGAGGCAGTGATATATATAATAAAATGCTTGAAATTATCACTTTTGATGACAATTTGTTAGGCGGACAGACATTTTTTTGTCTGTTGGGGTATGTTGAGGGTGATATTTGACAGCAAAAAGGCAGCAATCCCCAGAATCTTTTTCTGCTAGTTTCCCCTAAGTGTCAGGATACACCATGCAAAATCTTAGGGTTATATGGCCATTTATGTAGCTGCAGTACCTTAATATTCACAATTACATCATTCCACCAAAGGCTTTTCCCAAAAAGGGAGTTTTTTGGCCCCTGAGACCAAACGGGGCCGAGTTGGGGGTGGTCGTTATCAACTTGTGATGGCCCAAAGTATAAGATAATAGGAAATAATAGTGAAAAAAAGGTAGCAATCCTAAGGAGTGGACCTGGCTCCCGGCCTATAAGTCATTCCTCCAAACACATTCTATGTTTCAAACAAAGAGCTTAGCATTTTTTTCTAGTATAACAATTTAAGATAATTCAAAGCCCTTTGTCTAAAACAGAATGTGTGTTTGGTAAAGTATAAGATCATTTAATAGACTTTATCAAACACACGTTATAAAGCAGATCAAAGAACTATACGCATGTAAATGTACATATCTTCGGACTTCCTCGGCCAGTCGCTTCTCAGCTTGGTCAATCTTTGTTCTGAATGAATGAGGCATTTATATAGCACTTCATGTGTACTACTGTACACCCAAAGCGCTTGACAATCATATCAGGGAATCACTCCTCAACCACCACCAGTGTGCAGCATCCACTGGGATGATGCGACGGCAGCCACAGTACAACGGCGCCAGTGCGCTCACCACACACCAGCTATAGGTGGAGAGAGAGAGAGAGAGAGAGAGAGAGTGATAGAGCCAGTTCAGTGGATTTGGATTATTAGGAGGCCATGACTGGCAAGGGCGATTGGAGGGAATGTGGCCAGGACACCGGGTTACACCCCTACTCTTTACGAGAAGTGCCATGGGATTTGTAATGACCACAGAGAGTCAGGACCTCGATTTTACATCTCATCCGAAGGACGGTGCTCTTTGACAGTATAGTGTCCCTGTCACTACACTGGGGCGTTAGGACCCACACAGACCACAGGGTGAGCACCCCCTGCTGGCCTCACTAACACCTCTTCCAGCAGCATCCTGGTTTTCTCAGGAGTCTCCCATCCAGGTACTAACCAGGCTCAGACCTGCTTAGCTTCAGTGGGCAACCAGTCTTAGGCTACAGGGTGATATGGCTGCTGGTTTTCACTGTATGTCGCAAGCGGAAATGCGTATGATGAGATGTAACACTTTTGAAGATTTTTTTTAAACCTGAGGGAGGGGTTCTAGCAGACCAATCACAACGCTTAGGCTGACGTAATTCCTCTAATGTTGATTTCTTCATAGCAATTATAGAGGATTCAATAAAAGTTCTTAAATCAGGAAAGAACATTTCGATCTTTGGCTTTCTCTGATGTAGCTTTCAACTAAAAGTTGTTTAGTTGTTCCACAGTAACGACACTTTGCAAATTTTCCAACAGTACTTTCCTGTGAATTAATTTCAGACAAATCATCAGTAATCAAATCCGAACATTCACTATCCAAATCACTATCAATTACTTGTGATTTTGTCTTTTCAGCCAACAAATCATTATCATTGTCAGACACGTTCCTAATTGATGTCTGCGTCTCATTCGAACCATCACTCACTTCAGGCCCATCTCTGGATTTCTCTGACTCACCAGCAGCCTCCACACTGTCTTTTGTTCCACTCTGTCCAGCATCAGATATTTTCGCTACAGTCTCAGTGATATCAACACTACAACCTGGACGCAATTGTTCTCTGATTTCAGTAAGCATGGACTTTTCAGCTTTTGAATCGGCTGCTGTGCTTTCATTAGTAACTTCACCTGGATCATTATTCTCCGGAGCATTTGAAATCTGCTCTGAATTGGGTTCATTTTGAGGCTCTCTAACAGGCTGTTTTAATGTGACCATATTTTCCACAGACAAAGTATTTCATTGACTCAATGCTGATAAAGATCCTATAATCTTTTCCAAGCAATGTTATTTTAACAGACACCTCAAGCGTTGTGAATTCAGCATTTAGTATTATAACAGCCTGAAGTCTGAATGGCATGACCTTTTTCAACTGGAATCATTTTTATTGGCTCGAACCAATTTTCCATAACAAGCTAAAATACTCTAAAGCACTTTATCAGAGATAAACGGAGGTAAGTTTGACAACATCATATTTTTCGAGAGGTTAGACAAGGTATACAGAGTACTGTTGTTAGCCTAGGAAGGGTATTTTAACACTATACAGCCAATGAGAGCAAACCTGTCCTCCAGTGAATGCTGTTATTATATGTTTAGTCACAGTGAAAGTGATTTCACCAAGTACTGGAACAACATCTTTGTTGATCTTGGAACAATATGTCTAACTTGGCAAAACCACTGTGACTCTCAGTAGATGTACAGGAAATATTACATAAAAATAATGAAACAGTGTATGGGAATAGTCTGTTTTTCATTTGAGCTCCATGAGATGACGCATAGGAACATTCTGTTGCTGTTCACGGTCAGGGACTATTTTTTTCTAGCGGAAGGAAGGCTTTTAGTGATTTTACTTCATAAAAGATGCATTGATACATATTTTTTGGCTTTAATATTTGTATTGTGTGGTAACCATTTTATAAAAAACAATAAGGTACTGGAGGCTAGTGCTGTATTGTGAATAAGTCACGGCTGAAGGGGTTACTCCGCTTCACGTCATGCCTAACAACACCCTTTGGCCGTGACTTATTCACAATACAGCACAGCCTCGAGTATCTTATTGCTTACGTGTGCACTTTATATGCATCCCCGAATGCACTTTATTTGAAACCCAAACAAGCAGTTCATGCAGAGACTGAGATTGTGTGGAGCAGCATTTACTGTTAATGAAGCAGCTCTGAGAAACACGTAGTCACTGTTGCTCTGTCTGATAAGCCATGGGGCTCTCACGCCAAACATCATGTTCTCACGCAGTGAAAAATCCATCGTAGAGCAAAGAGGACACTGACAACATGCCAACAGATAAGACAGAACAGTTACTTTTGATATGAAATAATGTTTCATATTGTATGTAGCACCTCACTTTAAGCAGCATGTGAACCGATCATCTCTTCTAGTTATAGCACGTAATAAACATGAACGAACATCATGTTCTCACGCAGTGAAAAATCTTCACACAACGATGAAGATGATAGTCATTTGATAGTCATCAAATAAACGTATTTAATATATAGATTTCAACCAAAAATCAACGGTAATAGTACTGATTCAACATTACAAAGTGATATTTTTATCAACATCACTTTTGCACCCTCAGTTAATGTTGAAACAAAGGTAATGCTATTGAATCAACATTACACTATGATTGATTCTACATCACCGATGCGGAATCAACACTGAAATTAACAAAAATAATCAATGGTAATATTGTTGAATCAACGTTACACTATGATCTTGAATCTAAATCACTGCTGTTGAATTAACACTGAAATTAACAAAAATAATCTTTGGTAATATGGTTTGATCAATGTTAAAATGTGATGTTGATTCTAAATACATTTTGTTGAAACACTGAAAATACAACAGAAAAGGAATGTCAAACAATGTTGCCATCTGATGTACCAAGTTAATGTTGAAACAACATTAATATTTCAACTACACTTCAATGATGCGTCAACAAATTCCTGACCATTTCAAAACTTGGTGAATTTAAAAAAAAATATATAAAATGACAATTTATTTTATTCAATCAATCAATCAATGACAAAAATATATATATATATATATTAAAAGATCATTCTTTAAAAAAGAAAGGGGGAGAAATAGGACAAAAGCATTTCAACCTTTAAAAATAAAATTGGCTTCAGAAGTCTGATGTCATAACTACAGGTGGTCCAACGGTTCAGGTCTTACATCAGACTACTGCCTCTTTTCCTTTGGGTTCTCTGAAATCTGAAAAAGAAAGCATGATGTTACTCAAGAACAAGTCAATTCAGTTGGCATACAGTACATACATACATACTAAACACAATATGATTCACTTTTTAAAAAAAAGTTGCTCAACACAAAACATTCTAACTATGAGTTTAGAGTCGTTACATTCTATTTATTTAATTCTTTTTTCTAAAATCTATTAATGCTTCAATATAAAAAGAAAGCACTATGACAGGGGTGTTATCTCTTCCTCTTCTTCTTCTTCTTCTTCTTCTTCTTCTTCTTCTTTGGTTGTTTAACGGCGGATGCGGACTAACTTAGCGCACTACCGCCACCCTCCAGATAAATTGTAGGTGTTATCTCTTATGGCAGGGGTGTTATTTTATCTCCAGCCCTAATTAAACACATCTGAAGCAGCTAATCAAGCTAATCAAGGTCATTAGGATCAATGAACACTTCCAGGCAGGTGTTGGAGCTAAACTCTTCATGAAGAGAAACAAACACCTCTGGGCCCGTATCCCTAAAGATTCTGAGAATCCTCTCAGAGAGCTCCTAACTTAACCTAAAAATTCCTTGCCAGGAGTTTTAGCTTAGAAGTGATTCCAGAACATTTTCAGTGAACTCTGAGCAAGGAATGGATGGAAAATCCTATCTTAGTGAGGAGGTGTGGTTGACCCCGTTGCTAGGTATGAGTCATCATTTCAAAAGCCGTGATTGGTTGATCCTACAAGTTTGATGAAAATGAACTTTTGGTGATAATGAGCAAAGGATGTACCCTCAAATCAATAAAGATAATTATACACTCTAATCTTATGCAGACTGTAATTGTAAATAATATTTCACATTCAATAAAATATCTGGAAAATTAATAGTAAGCTGTAGGGGTTAAAGCCTAACATTAGAATCTAAAATATGTGAAAACTTAAGCTCATTACACCCTGTTCAAATAATGATTCGTGTCTTATTTGCTCATATTAATATCCTAGCTGGCATATTTTGTACTTTCACTCCCATATGGACCCCATTGAAAACAAGATGGCCTATCTCAAGGGGCTGTCCTTAATGAAGTAGAAATTGCAACGTTACAACTCAGTGTGGTCTTAACGAGGGTAACACGGCTCAGCTTTTATCAATGTCTGTGATTGCTGGCTGGTCTATTTATGAAGGCTTGTTAACAAATATCCTACAAACACAGAAAATGGAGAAAAAAAGGAATCGCAAGCCGAACTGGACTGAGGAGCAAGGTTTGTTGCTGGCCCAGTTGGTGAACGAACATAAAGGTATACGAGGAACAGCTGCTTAGGGGAACTCCTAAGCCACTAAAAGTCCTCTTCCCTGCTCTTAGCAGATCTCGCCTTAGGAGCCCTTTTAAGCGCTAGGGATCTTGAGGAATAGCTTTTATATTAACTGGGATTTTCGTGTCTCTTTTAGGGGAAATTCTAAGAAAACGTCATGACTCTGAGAATTTTCTTAGAATTTGGCCGCTAGGAGCCACTTTTTGCACAAAAATTCTTTAGGGATACGGGCCCTGGGCCCGTATGTATAAAACTTCTAAGAAATGCTCTTAAGAATCAGTGGCGTGGCGTGGGGAAAATTTCTGAGGAAGCCAATTAAGACACAACCTCTAAGCTGTGTGTTTTAAGGGGTGGGGGCAGAAAATCATACGTTACCATTTATATGTTGTTATTTGGATGAACTATTAGAGCGCCCAGCATCATCTTACCGGGACTTACGCTTCTTACAATCCAACACTTTGAGCACGGACGCGCTCTCTCTCTCTCTCTCTCTCTCTCTCTCACACACACACACACACACACACACACACACACACACACACTCACACACACACACACACACACACACAGTCTCTTAAACATCTTTCATGGTGTTTTTTATTAAAACATTCGTAGATAGGAAACGCCAACGGTAAGCAACAAGAAGATAACCTTTTTCATTTAATACACCCTTAAATCGGTGTGACGCTCATGTAAGGATATACAATAGCGGTTATTCACAAACAATCACAACAATAAACAACAAAGTGCACTCACATGCTGCTTAATCAAAGCACGCAAGAAACAGTAAGAAGAACTATAATCACATTAAAAAACTAACACATCGCTAAATGGCAGTTCAGACCAGACGCGCTCTCTCTCTCTCTCTCTCGCTCTCTCTCACACACTGCTGCTGTAGAGGCAGTTTAGTAAAATATTTTTTTATCAAATACTCCAAATCTCCACCCTCCATAATTACAATGAATTATTTTAGCTAACTAGCTAAACAAGATGTCAACACAAATCCACAAATCTTCCGCTATTTCATTCATTGACGATGATAACGTGATGTGATTGGCCTGATGCCAACAAGTTCATGGCTTCCCTTGACACTGTCCTGACCAATCACAGGGGAGCAGTGTCGTGACAATAGCTTCACCTGATTGGTTAATCATTCTTTTTTTTTCTATCAAGGGATGCCAACTCTGCCTGGCCTCCTCACAGACACAGGGTGCAGTACCATGTTTTCAACGCTCATTCACCATGTCACTTTTATAGGGGCGCTGTTTTACACATCATAAAACGCTCAGTAATGAACAGGTCCGTAGCCAGCCAATTGAAAGGGGGGGTTCTTTTTTTTCAAAAAGTGGACCTTTTTTCAGTTTTTCTCCTCCTTTTGTATTTAATTATGAGGTTCAAATATATTTAGGTGCATCAAAAAGCGTGCTCGTTCAGATACCATTGTTGTCAAATTGCTTTGGTGGCTTATCCCAAAACTAGGGGGGTCCGGGGGCATACTCCCCCGGGGAGATTTTTTTCCCATTTACGTCAGCTAAATGCACTATTTTTCAGGCTGTTTTAGATAATAGAATGCCTAAAAATCTATACACTATCTGGGAAAACAATGATAGTTACTCATTAAAAAAATAAATAAAAATAAAAATCACCCAGTAGAGCCTAACCTATTTTGTATTTAATTGTTCTCCAGCGGCAACTAAAAAGAGGCAACCATTATCTGACTATTTTTAAGTTAGCCAACCTACATAGGTAAACTTGGAATTTGGTGTAAACATCATTACATCATATCATTACATTGTCCGCGGTTCGTCTGACGCTGCTTCTGAATCTCTCTCCGGTCGGTGAGGTTTACTGTTAGTGTTCCGTATAAAAAACTTTGATATTAACTTCAGCCGGTTAGCCAGTAAGCTCGCTACGACGCCGGTGAAACATACAACAGCCCGCCAGCCCCTGATGACAACGACGTTCGTTAGTTTTTATTGGCAGTTGGCAAACAAGCTGAGTTATGCGCGATGCATTACCGTCCGCCACCACGCACGGTAATAGAGCTTGTGTTTCTTCTTTTTGCCGCTTTCGCATTGCGAGAACTCTCTCTGAACTGCACGCGCGGCACACACACGTCCAGCTACAATAATCAAATTTGAAATAGCAACCTAGAATATTTGTCACAAGCATTGATTAAAACAATGATGACAATAATCACATGAAAAAAAAAAAAAAAAAACGACCTAAATTCTGGACCTTTGGCAGTGAGAGGGGGGGTTCGTTCGAACCACCCGAACCCCCCCTGCCTACGGGCTTGATGAATGAAGAGAGACGATGAGGAGATGACAGAAGGATTACGTAAACTGTGAAAACAAAAGTGTTTATTAAATGACGATTATATTCTGAAAAAGTGAGGAAGCCTGGCTTCCCTTGGCCTCCGCAAGAAAACGCCACTGTTAAGAATAGTCTTAAGCTTTGACTTAAGTGTCAGAAAATACTTAGTAAAGAGTAGGACTTTTCTAAGAGTAGGAGACTTTTATAAAGCAGCTAAAAGCAACTTTCAGTAAAGTATAAGACTGATTCTTAAATGCTGACTGAAGTGGGACTTAAGTGTTGTGAACTAAGGACTACAATGATGTCAACCCAAAATGGCCGCCCTCAACCACTGAATCAGCCAATAGTGAGCCTGCAAGGATGAGGTCACTGCAGCATGACACCAATCATTTAATCTAATTATAATAAAATAATTTAATTAAGACACTGAAGCTTTAATATTTAAATTTATTTAAAAAAATGCTTTGCAGTGCATTGTGCAAAATTATCACAAATTAGTATTTATGCTGTGGAAACCCTTTTCTATTGATGCGTGTCTCCTCATTTACAGTTGGAGCAATTATGCAAACATGAGTTCCATCAATGGATCCAACAACTCAGGAAAGCCCGAAATACTCAATAAAGTGGCTTTATTTTACTGCGAGATTTGAAGATCAATTGGAAAGTCAAAGAACTGCCATATAGTATTGGCCAAAAGTGAGGCCAAGGAAAATTGACACTCACCCTTTATTCAAATAGTATTAAAAATGTGTTAAAGATTTTGTACGCGTATTGTGTAGTTGTGCTTGGAGTCAATTGTTTATTTGAACAATGACATCACTGTTTTCTCAGAGTGGCTGTATAACGAACTAAATAGATAACTAATGATCTTTTACAATGGAAATGAATCATCATTGAACTAACTTAAGCTGCACGATGACACTATTTTCTTCTAGAGCTGCTGTACAGCCCAAACTTTGTTGCATTATTTTCCTGTTATCACTGTAAAGCTGCTTTGAAACAATCTGTACTGTAAAAAGTGACTTGACTTGAAATAATTTTGTCAGATAAATATCTTCACTAAGTTTTATTTTCCTTATATTTTGATGGTTTAAGCAAACTTGTAGGGTCATAAAAAAACAATAAAAAAAACTCTGCACATCACTTTTAGCCACTAATGTATTTGATGTGGTCAGTGCCACAATAGTGCTATTAAGACCCTGCTTACTGTGGAATGATGAGCTCAAGTCATCACCGGGTGTACTGCTGTTTTTTTCCAGTCAGCAACAATGTAATTTTTACTTTCCTTTCATTTCATTGCTATAAAATCAACTCCGTCATCATTTACTGTAACTCCAATACATCATATTTTCATTGAAACGTGCGTGGCCTCCTCCTCTCTGCGGCCATCTTGTTACTCCTAACTAGGTTAAGAGACCTCTTCAGCTCTCTTAAATAATTTAGGAGCTGAGACCTAGTCTTGACACTTAGGAGCCTTTATGAATCACACTTATTCTTAAGTCTAGGAATAAAAGTAAAATGACGTCATTCTTAGAATTTTGACAGACTTGAGACTAAAATTTTACTCTGAGTGGCTTTATACATACGGCCCCTGATCTGTAGCCATTAACTATATCTCAGTTCATTTTCTGTGAAACTACATAGAATTCAAGTAACAAGTTTATCTTGTAGAATAAAAGAGCTTAGGTTTTTTTCAATGAATATTTCTTTAAATGGATAGTAAAATTCTGTCATCATTTACTCACCCTCAAGTTGTTCCAACCCTGTATTGTGGTGTGATTATTATGTGTTTATTATGGGCCTCTTTAAGAGAGGCCCATAATCAAGGCAGAGTCTGAGGCAGAGTCAAGGAATGAGAGGTGGAGACCGGAGGGTTAAAGTTCAGTCAATAAAATAATAGCAAGTGAGTTAACATGTTCAATGGGCCTGAGCTCTGTTGTTTAATAGCACGACAAACATGACACTCAGCTTCTCCATTGCTTTGAACAAATCTTGGGCTGCTGGTGATGTGACTAAAGCCATAGTCCGCTGCAAAGCTTGCAAATATCTGGCTTGAAAATTGAGGTCCGTTATCCATGAAAAGGATCTCTGGAATTCCATGGCGTGAAAACATAAACTTTAAGTGTATAATCACATCATCAGATCTTGCAGGGGCTAGTTTGGCAATCTCCACAAATCTGCAAAAATAGTCCACCACCAGAAGATAAGTGCTTCCATGCATTGAGAACAAGTCTGCTTAAGCCACGGTCTGGCTGTAAAATCAGAGGGCATTAACCCTTTAGAACCTGAAGCTAAAATAGGTGTTTTTCACATAATTTTTATTTATACTACAGGGCCGTTGAATGCTTGAATCTGATTGGTTGACGAACGTTCTAAGGCGTGCATTATTTTCAGGGAAACGCACGGCTAAAGTAGTTTCAGGCAGGTCTTGACCGCATTACAGTTCCATATCACTTCGCGTAGTCAACTGTAATAACGGAAAATACGATACAATTCATAACAAGAAAAAAACATGCAGCCCCATGCGCTTGATCTGGAATTTTCAATGTCTAGCTTCACAATCAATAGAAACATGCAGTTTAGTTTTAATAAATAAAGTATATAGTCCTATCTATATTATAATCAATACACAATTAAACTAAATATAGACTAAATAAATGGATAGTCCTGCAGTACGGATTTTTATTGCAGATAATAACAAATAAATAATTATTGATAGGCCCACTTGGGCTTTGTGTTTCATTTATTTGGCTATAGTCTAAGGGTGTCACGATTTCGATTTTAAATCGAAATCGATCGAAATTAATGCTCAATCTCGATCATCGAATCAAAAAATGGAATCGTCGATGCTGCCACGCCCCATATGTCATGTCAGCTCGGCTTGCCTGTAATAGGTAAAACTCCTTTTCTCAAGAATATTGAAGCCTTTATTTTAAAACGCATTGCAGCTGCACAGCGAGAGCATCATAGCTCGTCTGAGCGAACTGTTTGCCTTTGCTGCGGCAACTGCACGAACCTATGGCGAGTTAGCAGTGGCGTGCGGTCCAACGGGAGCGCTTGGCGCCCTGCCAACCTCGAGCGCGCCAATTTGGACGCGGCTGAAGTGTATACATTCAGAGAAAACTCGCCAAAGGACTTTAGGTTTAAATCGACTCAAGCGAAGTACCTGATATGAGCGAAATAGCACGGCAAGGCAACGCAGTACTCGTTCCCTTATCTCTAAGGGAACCGAGGTCAAGTAACCAAGTACGTTCCCTCACGAGAACGTTCTCTCGTACTGCGATGCAAACGCTGTGGGAAAACAATTTAAAACACCGTGCTATTCGCCTGTGACTGCTCTGAGGAGTCCAGGGAGCCCCGGGACTATAGTAGGTAATAGGTTATATTGTTTAAGTTTCCAATTGACTTAAGATATAAGTTATTGTTACATTATGTTGTTAATAAACGTTTTAAATTTGACAATGTAGTGTGTGGTACATTGCGAACAAAGGTCAGATATTATTATATTGCATAAAAGTCTAAAAATGTCATAGCTTGTGCTTTCAAATTTTTTTTTTTTTAAATCGAGAATCGAATCGAACCGTGACTTTAGAATCGAAAATGTAATCGAATCGAGGATTTGGAGAATCGTGACACCCTTAGTATAGTCTACTGCCATCTGTCAATGAAAAAAAAAAGAAGAATGAACGAATTAATTAAAACGAATTAAATTAATAAATAAATAATAATATTGACGCAAATGCTTTTCTGTCTCATTATTGCAACATCTCTCTCTATAACTGCTGCATTAATAACTGCATAAAGCCGGGGACACACTAAGGCCGGTTATGTAATTTGATACTTATGACTGATCATGTCCAAACGCGTGTTCAGCGCGTTCAGTCTGTGTTCAAAGTCGTGTTTAAAATCTGCTGCTGCGATGAAAACAGTCAGAGAATGTGTCAGCTAGTCGTGTGTCCCAGCTTTAGTCTGCTATCAGTGGCTCAAACCTCCGTTACTAACTCTAAAATGACGTTTTGGAATTAGCAACGGAGGCATGGGATTAGATGCGTAAGAAATTAGTCCTACATACAAGAGCGTTTTAATGACAAAACTTTACAAACGTCTTGAAATACATAATCTGAACAATGTTTCGAGGTGTGGTAACTGTAGTATAAGCGGAATAATTGACTTCAGGCCGTTGAATTATTAGAAAAATAATGCACACCGAGGTGTAACGGCCACTCCGCTTCGCGTCGTGACCGCATTACCACCTCGGGTGTGCATTATTTTTCTAATAATTCAACGGCCTGTCGTCAATTATTCCTTACTTATTTTTTTTTTACTGTAAAATTCTAAAACAATGTGCTATCTTTGTGTGTAAGGTGTCATCTTTTTCAGAAAAAGATAAGATTTCAACAAATTACAGTTATTGACCATTGATGTGTGTGGTGAGTTTGTAAATAGAATTTAAATAGACAAAAAAAAAAAAAAGAGAATAAATGTACTGATCTTTATTTAGAAAAAAAAAAAACAGAAAAAATCATGAATGAAAGAAACTAACACTTTAAAGTTGAAAAAAATGAACTATAATACATATATACAAGTCTTTTTTTATGACATTGGGTTGCACAGTTTTCATTTAGGACACTTTTTTCATACACGCACACATACAAATGCACGCATTCATAGGCACGCACACATACACATGCACGCACTACATGCTTAGATACGTGAAATATAACGGCCATCCGCCTCCCAGGTTTCATTAAAAAGCATCCCAATCCCCTCTTCTGCTGTCTAACACTTTCGTCATGTATTTGTTTGTTTCTTTTATTATTTTATGCAATCCAAAACACTCTAACCTGCCGCGCTTCATATCTCTCCGTTCAAAATCCTTCCTTCCCGCGCTGCTGTCATTTGCAGACGGAAAGCATGAAATTACCGTAATAAGCCATATATTGCCGAAAAGCGCATGTCGTCTACTGTCAGGGACAATTTGAATGGTTTTGATAGTGCAAACAGTTGAAGAGTTATGGTAAAATTAATACAGCTTGCTGGTATGTGTCGATGACGACACAGCCGGTTTTAAAGGGTTAAAACCTCGGTTGGATTGATTCGTTCTTTAATACATGTTGTGCAATTTTGAACAAGATCATTTATCTTTCCACTCAGGCCCCGTTTACACGTACATGGTTATTTTGAAAAACGGAGACATTTCCCTTCGTTTGCACCCTTCGTTTACACGCAAACGGAGGATTCGCCAATGAAACCGATTCTTTCTAAAAACTCCGGCCAGAGTGGAGATTTTGAAAATCTTCGTTTGCACGTTTGCATGTAAACAGAGAAAAACGGAGTATTAGGCAGCGACGTCACAGAATGTGACTATTTTCGGGATTCTGATTGGCTAACGTGGGCTTGAGCTTCTCGTTACACTGCCACCTACAGGTTTGGCATGCTCTTGACAGCATATACACAGGTTCGTGCACAATGTTATTTTTGAAAACGAAGAGGGGAGAAATGTCCGTTTATGAAAATAGCCATCCACGTGTAAACGTAGCCTTAGACCCGGCCACCACACTGAGTCTCGAGCATGTAGTCTACATCTAGCAACCCCCTGGTGCCCTTCGTGCAACTTCTCCAGGACTGTACTACGCATGGCTGCGGGTATCACCAGCCGGGAGCCTTTTAATAGAAGACGATCATGGACTGTGAGAACTGCTCTTTCAGGCCAGAATTTCCTTACCTCTCCTGTTATGTGGCTGAGGTCTGGCCATCCTGACTGGCATCGTCTCATCACCTCAGAACAGGTGGGGTCCATTTTCAGCTGTTCTCTGAGTTCAGCCAAATAGTTAGTGCTGGAAGGCATGCACCCCATGACAGTCTCTACATAGATGACAGTTTCAGTTCTTGGTTCGGGTTATACAAAGCTAGTACAGATGGGGATGGAAGCTCATGTTTGAGTTCGTTGAAGGCCTTTTGCTGAGCTCCACCCCAACACCAGTGGTTTCTTTTTGAAAGAAGGTCCCTCAACGCCCTGTCCTTCTCTGCAAGACATGGTATGAATTTACCTAGTTGGTTTACCATTCCTAGGGAGCTGCGAACTTCATTGATGTTGGATCGCTCTTTCATCTCCAGCACCGCTCTAGTCTTGTCTGGATCAGGTCTCACCCCGCTTTCTGAAACTATATGACCCAGAAACTTGACCTCACGTCCGCCCAACTCACACTTCTTCAAGTTCGGTGTGATGCCAGCTTTTTCAATTCTAGTTAGCACTGTGTGTAGTCTCTCATCTCATGGCATGAAAACAAAACCAAAGCATGAACATGAACTTACACGACAGCAGACTACAGGAAAAAATACTTAACAAAGACACATGGCAAACATGAGGGCTTAAATACACAGACTAATGACAAGACAAAGGACACCGGTGAACAATGATCAGACAATTAACAAATGACAAGACACATGGCAGGATCACATGACAAACAGGGAATCACATGACAGACATGGAAACATGACAATGACATGAAACGTGACCAAGACAAGACCAAATCGTGACACTGGTTACCAACATTCTTCACTCAATCTCTGTTTGTGTGCAGCAGAAGAAAGAAATTCATACAGGTTTGGAACAACTTGAGGGGGAATAAATGATGACATAATTTTCATTTCAGGCTGAACTATCCCTTTGAAGCTGCAGATTCACCTTATGTAGACCTTAATCTCTTTAAATATCACAAAATAGCCATGTCAGTCACTTTCTTAATAAACACAAGATGTTTTTTGTTATTGTGTTTCAGTGATTACCTGATTAAGCAGTGATAAGGCACAGGATATCATCAAGTCCCAGGTCAGGTAATTATGCTGTCGACAACAACTCAGTGTATAATCAATAGCTGTGTGCCATTTCAAAGGCTGCATCCTTTAAAGGACACATTTAAAGACTGATTGTGTCACCGTGGACGCGACGAAGGCTGTCCCAATTCAACTCTGTACCCTTCGAAGGTCGCATTTGAAGGCCGATTGCATCACCGTGGCGTGACGAATGCTGCCGCAATTCGAAAGCGACTTGAAATGCGCCCTCCCACTTTTTAAACCAGAGTATGTGAGCTGAGTGATTTTAAATGGAGCTCAGTGTGGGTTTTTTAAAAGTCTGAGCAACTTTTCACTCTTGCTCTGAGCGCACCTCTACCACTCCATCAAGAGTAAAATGCATGGCAAAAGCCCAGAATGTAACTGTACTTTTTTTTTTTTTTTTACCAATAATTCACAGGTTAGACTAGCTTGATGGATCACTCAAATCAGAAAGTGCCGAGTTAGGAGCGAAAGTTCACCGGGATATGGCACTGATGGGGGCCGTGATTTTGAATCACTCCCGGTGGTTTATCGCTCATATCTCGGCGAAAACTCCACTAAAACACCTGAAATTCACACCGGGGATAGATCTCTATTAGACGATTCGAACGAGCTCAGTGCTGCCATCCGGGGTGGAAAAAGCCCTTTAACTCAACTTTCTTGCCTGTTGCACCTGTGGAATTTTACATTTAAATATATATATATATATATATATAGCTTTAGCTGGACAGTAACTTTATTCTAGAGCTTCTATAAAGCCAAAACAATCTCTGGATGAGGCTGCTTATTCCACCGATATATATATATATATATATATATATATATATATATATATATATATATATATATATATATATATATATATATATATATAACAATGGATGCTTTATTCAAACACTTTAATAACTTTTTAATCTATCTAATTACAGTGAGTAACAACACAAATCAAATGCAAATAAGCACGCAAAACAAAGGAGCAGAGAAATAAGGTAGATGCACCATTGTTTGAAACTGTGCTAGAGAAGTCATGTAATTATGTCAGGTGCTTCAACAAACAAGACTTCTGTATAGGATGCACCTACTGTATGTTTTCTCTCTAATGAGGAAGCATTACACTACTGAGAAGTGCACATGCAAAACCAAAATGGGAGTTTATCAAGCAGTGGCCAATTTCAAACTACAATAAATGTTTTTCAACCATTTTTCAACAGACTTGCTAAACCACCCCACCCCTAAATCAAGTCCCCAGTGGATTAGAGCAAATCAGGTAAAGTGGTTGAAAATGGCCATTGTGGCTTGAAAACGCCCCATTGATAGAAAAACACCCACTAGTGTTCTGCAGAGATACCTGCCTGATCTTGTGCTAATCAACCACAAATCACTGTTAGTTCAATGTCACTGTCTCAACCCATGTGTGCTGTTGGCTTTCATCAAAATATCAATGCTGATCCAACACACTTTAAACATTTAAATGTCAATCTCAACAAAAATGAAGTTTTGGATCAAAACTCAACATTGTATCAATGTCCCCATGCTATCTGGGAAACAAGGTCATTAATCACACACAGCTGCAACAGAATGACGAATCAAATTAACATCCATGACATTAATCGAAACTAACTTTAGCTAGACAGTAACTTTATTCTAGAGCTGCTGTAAAGCCAAAACAATCTCTGTGACTAAAATTTCCTATTATCACTGTAAAGCTGCTTTGAAACAATCTATATTTTTAAAAGTGCTATATAAATGATTTATATAAATGACTGTATAAATGACAAACTAACCAAAGGTAAGACAGTGCAAACTGAAAACAAAGTCCATCTGATGTGTGTGAGTGTGACAGTCATGCATTCTAATAATGCAATGCATAGATTCTCGTCTATGGGACGCAGCACTTCTGTTTTTTTTTTCTTTCTTTTTTTTTTCGGTTAATAGTCATGGATTGTAAATTGATTTGATGAAAAAAAAAAAAAAAAATTCAACTCAACTACTCGAATCTTGACAGCACTACTGCTTTCTATGTGGTCTCCTCACCAATCAGAGGCCAAGAGTGAGTTTTTTTCCGAAATATTTTTTTTTTTTTTTTTGCTTTAGAAGGATGAGAGAAGTTTCTTATTTCAGCTTTCCCACTGTTGCCACATTCTCATTTTGTGAGTCACCAGTCCAGCAGGATGAGGCTGCTTATTCCACCGCTTTTGTGGATACTGTTGGTATCCAATTACCAGGTTTCTTCTCAAAGTCAGTAAGTTGAATTTTAAATATACTGTTTAACATTTAGGTTGTGAATTATTATTATTATTTTATTTTTTCCACTTATGAATCAAATAACATCAAGACAGATGAGGACAATCTTGGGTTACTAGTTTCAGTAGTTTAGAAGAGCAACAGAAGCCCATGATTAATTAAAAAAAAATACATAAAAAGGTAAAAACTTGCAACAGCACGTGACACATTGAATTAAACATTAAATTATTAAATAGAAAGACTAAAGTTTTGTTTTGTAAAATATATATATAAAAAAAATGCAAATTAACTTTTACAGTGTAAATTAAATCTGTTTGTAATATTTGAAATGATCTGCTCTTCTGAAGACTTGGATTAAACTGCTCAAATAATATAGTTTACTTGTACAATATTTTTATGAACGTCAAAGTTTTGGGTGGATAGCAAAAATATCTGATGTGTCATTAAACATATATTTTTGGCATGTCTTATAGGTTTGAAACGACATGATAAATGATAAAAAGGGGTGAATAAATTACTTTTTTTGGATGAACTAACCCTTTAAATACAATAGAATATTAAGTATTTTGTTTGTGTTTACAGTGGCAATCAAGCTCTTGACTCGGCACCAGAGTAAGTACATAACTTTCCAGTCTGGTCAGTGTTAACACATACAAAACCATAAAGCAGATCGCAAGTGATCCAGTATGCATGCATTTTTACTTTATGCAAAGCTGATAAGTACTTTTAATGAAACTATTCTCTGTCAGGTTTATCATGCTAGTTCCAGCAAGACTGAGACTTGGAACCAAACTGAATATCTTTCTAGAGGCGCACAGCCTGTCCGAGCCAATCACAGTCAAAATCATTGTCTATACATTCGGGAAGAAATCCGTCCTGACGCGGGATTCTGCCATCCTCAATTCAGACAACTACTATAGTGCTCTCAAAACCATTGAGGTTGGCTCAGAAGACCAAGTGTATTATTGTCTGTGTGTGTAAAAACTAGAAATGTAAATCAGGTAAAGCTTTGAGATAAGTAATTGGCATATAAAATATTTTTTTCTTTTCTTTTCATAAGATCAATCCAATCCTGTTGAAAAAAGATTCGGACAAATCTGTGAGACTGGTTGCGGAATTTGGGAGTTTCCACAAAGCTGAGAAAATAATCACGGTGTCGTTTCGGTCTGGATACATCTTCCTTCAAACTGATAAACCGCTTTACAACCCTGGAGACACAGGTCAGCTGCATTAATACTAAGCACTCTAGGGCTGGGTTAAAATGATAGATTTCTCGATTTTATTCAGTTATCATTTTGAAGAGCTGAATGCTTAAATCCCAAGAATAGATATTTCAGTCTATGCTGTTTCCAGCTGATGAATGAACAAAGGATATTGCGCCTCCTATCTAATAAATTGCAAATTGCTTTGTGCTTTGTTACTTTTGATATGAAACCAAGAATATTAAACGTGTAGTTATGTGTTTTAATTCCCAGTTCACAAACACTTCAACTGATCATTCCACAATGTGAAATGAACTTAGGCAAAAACTGTATTATAAATACAGTATAAATAAGGCTGCATCCATGTACTGATCGAAGCAGATTCATAAAAACTTGACATGAACCACATGAACAAATACTATAATTATTTATACTAAATACTATAGTGTTTTTGAACCATACTATAGTAAAGTACTTGAATTAATTTGTTGTGGTAATTCTGTAGTTGTTGTAACAACTATAGTAATATATACAAATTACTTTACCCAATACTTTACTAAGTTTTCTATAGGGTATATTATACTGCAATGCACTACAGTTCACTGTAGTAAAAACTAAAGTATACTACAGTATTTATTACAGTTTATGGGTTCACTATAGTTAACACTACAGTATGCTGTAGCATTCTTTAAAGTGTTGTAAATACTATACAGTATACTACAATTTACTATAGTTTACTATAGTAAATATTATAGTATTTTCTCATTTATTGACTAATTTATTCATATTGCATAAGTTCAATGACGTGGGAAACCTTAATTTATATAGACAAAATACTTGTATTGCCTTATGATTTTTGTAGCACAAACTGATTTATTATAAATCAACCAAATAATGGCTAGGTCATCTGGGACATAAAGGCAGATTTTCCACCTTTTGACCACAAGATGTCGTTAGTGTGCACCTTGTTGAAAAGCTTTGAGTAATGAACCATTTTACGCTTAATTTCACCATCACTAGTTACAGGAAACAAAGCTAGACAAAGGAACAATGAAAAATGAGAGTGTGGTAGCAAACACATTTCTATCACTGAATAAGAGACAAACATTTCCAATAGTTCCAATAGGCCCTCCTGTCACGACCAACACTCTTTACCATTCCAATACAATTCCATATTAGAATAAGGTTTGTATGTGCTCTTTTACTGTCATATGATGGTCACACACATTACCAACCTGAAGCTGCTGCTGCGATTTACACTATTGGATGTTAATAATCAATATAGGATATGTATATAGTTCATTCCTGCTTCTTTTTTTACTTTCTGAATTATATAAAAAAAAAAAACAATTATTTATAAATGAATTTCACTGTATATAGTCTAAAGTATAAAAGAAATGTATGTACAGTTTTAGAATTGACACAACATCATTAAACACAACAATACGCAATCGCATTCACGACTCTCCTGTGATTAAAGGCGACACTTCCGGTTTTCTTCCCACCGGAGCCTCGCTTTCGATTTCAAATTAACGGCTGCGTGAAATCAGCGTCTTGCTTTACACAGACTTAACAAGAAACACCTGAAAGCAATGAACCAATGAGAATGTGACGCATGATTAAAACAACCAATCAGAACATGACACATTCACAAGGGCAAACAGGAAGCAGGGAACATGACTAAGGCACATTACAAAATAAAAGACATATCAGTAGGTGGCGGTAATGCACCTTTTTCGTTGGTTTGAACCAACACCAGAAGAAGAAGAAGAAGAAGAAGAAGAAGAAGAAGAAGAAGAAGAAGAAGAAGAAGAAGAAATAAAAGACATGAACACAAACAAAACCCAAACGAATTTGACAAGGCCCCAATTAATCTTTATCAAATCAAATTGATTCTAATCAAAAACTCCTGAATTGAAATCTAATTGAATCGTTAAATTTGTGTCAGTCAGCACAGTGCTTGTTAAATTACAAATCTGTATCACTATTACTTCTCACTTTCTGTCTCTGAATCTCTCAGTTCATTACAGGGCTTTTGTGTCCAATCATGAATTCCAAGCTTTCAACAGCAACATAACTCTTGAGATTCAGGTAAATATCTTAAATCTTAAAATCGTAAAATTAGCTTCATTTCATTGCATAATTCTATTTCATTATTTATACTTTTTAATATATTCCTCCATGGAACAATCAGAACCCAGATGGTGTTGTAGTGCACATCAGCTCCAATGCCAGTGCAGGCAATGGGATTCTCTCTGAAAGCTGCAATCTCACTACTGTGAACAAGTATGCAAAGAAAACCATTAGATTTGTGTTTTCATTTTTGGTAACACTTTATTTTGATGGTCCCCTTTAGAAATTATGTTGACTGTAAGTAACTTTGAAATTACATGCCAACTAACTCTCATTATATGAGTAAAGTATTAATATGTCTGTATTAATATATTAATATACAGTATTAATATCTGCTAACTCCTTTTGATGTATTTATTTTATTTTGATGCTCCATAACAGATGTAAGTTAGTTTCCAACTATATGTCAACTTCTATTAACCCGAACTCTATCAGTCTACTAATACTCGTATTAAGAATCAAGCGCATGTACACTTTTGAACAAGATTATTTGTATAAGTTGTTATTATTCTGTCTTGTAAACATTTAATGTGTGAAGCTAATTCTGAGAAGTACTAAAAATATATATTCTTTCATTTGACATTCTATCTACTGTACACCAATTCTGGAATTAAATATATATATTTTTAATTCATAGAGAGGGAAAATGGAAAGTTGTTGCAAAGTTTGATGATGTTGAAGAAAACCCATTCAGCGTGGTGTTTGAAGTAAAGAAATATGGTAAGTTATTTACATTCTTCATGGTGCAGACATATAGCTGCTGGCATGCATGGCTTGAATAACCCTATTTATCCTTGATCCCAAGTTCTCCCGGCATTCAACATCACTTTAACGCCAAAGAAACCCTACTTTAGCCTACATGAGGAAAAGTTGGAAGTAGAAGTCAGAGCCAGGTGCGTGTCAATTACAACCGCTTTTACTGTTACTCGACACTCACCTGAAATACAAGCATTTTCAAATGGATGTGACATCAGTTCTAAATGTAATTATTGGGCCTTGACCTCGATAAGCTACTTTCTGAAGTGAAACAGCACAGTTGTTATAAAACTGCTATGCCACCAGTAAACTGTATATATAACATAGAAGTACTCACAAAGAGGCAGTGGCGCTGCTGGTCTTTCAAAGAGGGGAAGCTCATTTTCAGCCTACATCATAAAAATTGTCCATTTATTTATACGTAAATTCTACGTTACTTTTCAAGAAAATTTCATACCAACTAGGCGTCTTTTCCAGTGACTTGACCAGTGTCCTCTCAATGGCCAGCAGAGTTAGGTATAATTGTATGAATATAATAATATAATAAAGGTATAATTAATAATATAATAAAGTATAATACTACTACTACTACTAATAATAATAATAATAATATTAGTAATAATAATAATATATATTTTTTTATTATTTTAATAATTCTTTTGAATTATTACGAATAGCTCGAATAGCTTCAGCGACTTTATATTGTATGAAATCGCTGTCAATCAAAAGGAGATGCAGCCTTTGAAAAGACCCTCCATTCATCACGCAGAAGCCTGGAGTCCAGTGGCGTGCACATGCACATTACGAGTTCAGTCTATAGGTATGCGCATTTGAATATATGTGAGCAGGCGTGTAGTCCTTGCCTACAAATCAACCCTCAACAAACTACTTGTCTGGCCTTAAAATTAATAATACAGAATCTTTATCGCTTCCCGAACCGGAATTATCCTGACAACGCTTTATCTGTAGATAGGTAAAGGAAGGGGAGGGAGGCCTTCACAGGGAAAAGCTTAGTTGACATTTCAGGACTGTGCTGTCCACACGCGTCCAATCACAGGTCTTACATCAGATCTGGATACGGCCTGGATCCGGCGGGCTGCCGGAAAACCCCTGGGATAAACAGAGAGACTAATATTAGCGTAGATGCCATTCTTATGGCGTAACGAGTACATCAGGATTTATGGGAAGTGTTCCCGGTTCCGGCTGATCTAATCTATGCAGCCTAACATTGAATTATAGAAGTCTATAATGTGTTATGTGAATGCTAGGTCAAAGAGATGTGTCTTTAATCTGGCTTTGAACTGAGAGAGTGTGTCTGCTTCCCGGACAATGGTAGGAAGTATGT
Organism: Abramis brama; assembly: GCF_963993115.1. Classification (NCBI taxonomy): domain Eukaryota; kingdom Metazoa; phylum Chordata; class Actinopteri; order Cypriniformes; family Leuciscidae; genus Abramis; species Abramis brama. The sequence continues at coordinate 68,029,361 of NC_139963.1, read as the reverse complement.
TCCAAAGTTTTGGTGCTAAATAGGAAATGTATTATCAGCTGGCTGGAATTTTGAGATTGCAATAGACGTGAAGGACTATAATGCGTTAAGAGCTTGCTCAAGTATTGCAGAGCTAAACCATTTAGTGCTTTGTAAGTAATCAGCAATATTTTAAAATTTATATGATGTTTAATAGGGAGCCAATGCAGTGTCGACGGAACAGGGCTAATATGGTCATACTTCCTGGTTCTGGTAAGAACTCGAGCTGCTGTGTTTTGAACTAGCTGTAGTTTGTTTATTAAGCGTGCAGGGCGACCACCCAGTAGAGCATTACAATAATCTAGCCTTGAGGTCATGAGCGCATTAACTAATTGTTCCACATTTGTCAATGAGAGCATATGACGTAATTTAGATATATTTTTAAGATGGATAAATGCGGTTTTACAGATACTAGACACGTGACTTTCAAATGAAAGATTGGTATCAAAGAGCACACCCAGGTTCCTAACCGACGACGAAGACTTAACAGAGCAGCCATCAAGTGTTAGACAGTATTCTAGGTTATTACGTGAGGAAGTTTTTTGTCCAATAATCTCTGTTAGAATCTCTGTTTTTTCAGAGTTAAGTAGTAGGAAATTACTAGTCATCCAATTTTTTATATCACCTATACATTCCATTAATTTTGTGAATTGGTAAGTTTTGTCAGAGCGAAAAGAAATATAGAGCTGAGTATCATCAGCATAACAGTGACAACTAATGCCATGTTTCCTAATGATATCTCCTAAGGGTAGCATGTACAGAGTGAACAGCAGCGGTCCTAGTACTGAGCCTTGTGGTACGCCATACTGAACTTGTGATCGAAGAGACATCTCATCATTTACTGCTACAAACTGATAACGGTCAGATAAGTATGATTTAAACCATGCTAGTGCATTTCCCGTAATGCCAACATAATGTTCTAATCTATTTAAAAGAATGTTATGGTCGATAATGTCAAATGCAGCACTAAGATCGAGTAACACTAATAGAGAGATACAACCACGGTCGGATGATAAGAGCAAATCATTTGTGACTCTAATGAGAGGAGTCTCAGTACTATGGTACGGTCTAAATCCTGACTGGAAATCCTCGCAGATATCATTTCTTTCTAAAAAGGAACATAGTTGTGAGGATACTGCCTTTTCTAGTATCTTTGACAGAAAAGGTAGATTCGAGATCGACCTGTAATTGACTAATTCTGTACGATCAAGTTGCCAATCATACAATCATAGCCAGCTTAAATGTTTTTGGTACGTATCCTAGAGACAAAGATGAATTAATGATATTAAGAAGAGGATCTATGACCTCTGGAAGCATCTCTTTCAGTAGCTTAGTCGGTATAGGGTCTAACATACATGTTGTCGATTTAGATGAATTAACGAGTTTAACAAATTCTTCCTCTTCTATAGCAATGAATGAATCAAAGTTTTCCTCCGGGAGACTACAATGCACTGCCTGATGCGATACTGTAGTAGACGGTTGCATAGTTATAATTTTGTCCCTGATATTATCAATCTTATAAGTGAAGAAGTTCATAAAGTCATTACTGCTGTGTTGCTTGGAAACTTCTGGGCTTGAAGCTTTATTTTTCATTAGTTTAGCCATTGTTTCAAATAAACACCTAGGATTATGTTTATTTTCTTCTAATAGGGTTGAAAAATAAGCAGATCTAGCAGCTTTTAAAGCCTCTCTGTATGCAATCAAGCTCTCTTTCCATGAATGCGAAATACCTCTAGTTTTGTTTTCTTCCAGTTGCGCTCCATTTTTCTGGCTGCTCTCTTAAGGGCCTGAGTGTGCTCATTGTACCACGGCGTTGGACTATTTTCTTTAATCTTCTTTAAGTGCAATGGAGCAACTGTGTCTAAAGTGCTGGAAAAGAGAGAGTTAAACGTTTCTGTTGCAATATCAAGTACTTCTAAGCTATCCGGGATGCTGAGATGATGAAACTGATCAGGAAGATTATTAATAAAGCAATCTTTAGTGGCAGAAGTGATAGGTCTAACATATTTGTAACACGGAGTCGGCTTTGCAGCCTTTGCTAAATGCAAATTACACGAGACTAGATAATGATCTGAGATGTCATCGCTTTGCTGCAGAATTTCAACGGCATCAACATTGATTCCGTGTGATAATATTAGATCTAGAGTATGATTACGACAATGATGGTTCCCGGCACATGTTGTCTAACTCCAATAGAGTTCAGAGTGTCTTTAAATGCCAATCCTAATGCATCTTTTTCGTTATCTGCATGTATATTAAAATCACCAACAATTAGTACTTTATCTGCAGCCAGTACTAACTCTGATAGAAAATTAGCAAATTCTTTGATAAAGTCTGTTTGGTGGCCTGTATACAGTAGCCAGCACAAATCTTAAACATGACTTATCATTTACACTAGATAGTGTTACATTAAGCACCAACACTTCAAAAATAGTATATTTAAATACAATACAGTTAAACAACACAACTTGTGACAGAAACAAACATATGGATGTCGAATTAAACTTGGTAAAAATATATTCTGTTTACCATCTTGACTGGAAACATGAGTTTGATTGCCAATTTTTTATTTATTTTTGCTAAATTTAGTGAAGCATTTAGTGTGCACATCCTACTATGCTGTAATAAATACTGGGATTGGTTGAAAACTGGAGACCTCTCCTGGTGGGAGTTTGTATTAAAAGCAATTTAAAAGCGGGCTGTATTTAAAGTTTGAATAGGCATGTTTACATTAGCTGTAATGAGCTATATTGCTATTACAGTTCAAAGAAGTGGCAAGAATGAGGCGGGGACCAGCAAACAATAAACAAACTTTAATGCCAAAATAAACATACTCATTCTTCTGACAATAAACCAGTTCAAATTGATACTTCCCTTTGTGTTGTTCTGACCGAAAGACCTGGTTCACTGCAATCCGAGCTCTAACTGCTTCAGGTAGCCCTTCACTACAGACAGCATGGTGAGATAGTTTAACATGTAAATGAAAAACATTCAAAACTTAAAAATAATCAGTCATGTCTTCTTCTCAGGTATCTTTATGGTGAACAAGTGCGAGGTGTTGCAAATGTGCTGTTTGGTATTGAAAAGAATGGTCAGAAAAGGAGAATCACTTCTATGAAGCAACTGAAAGATGTAAGTGAAAGAGTGAGAGGTGTGAGTATAACAAAAAAAAAGTAATGTATTATTTGCAGTGGTGGGTGCCGTGCATTTCACACCTAGGCCTTCAGTGGTGTCCTACCACAATTAATCACTTTTAATAGTGTAGCAGCACACAGACTCTCTATAATTGTTGTGAAATTGCAGTTTTTATGTTGCACCGTCAGTTAGGTTAATGTGGTGAGTTCAGAACAGGCCGGGTAGAGAGAAACGAGCGAGTGAGTTCGGCTTGTGCGTTAATGTACAGTGGTTCTTGTGTTCCGATTATAAGTTCAGAAACAGAGCCTCCCTTGTCTTATCGTTCAAGGGTCATAATAGTCTCTTGTCATACGTTACAATAGTTTGAATGTTTGTAAAAAAAAATCGATCATAAATGTACAAGAAAAAATAAAAATAAAATCATATTCACAGCAGAAAAAAAGGGGGGCAAAAAAAAAAAGCATTATACTCACCGAACCTACTTATTTTTTACAAAAAAAACATCCTAATTTCTTTCCTCAAAAATACTTCAATTACCTCTGAAGTAGATGCATGGGCATCAAAACGTTAGTCGTTTTGTAACAATAAAAATGACTTAAAACGTTATGTGCTCCGGTCCTGCTCCTTGGTCCTAGCTAAACCTTGGGTCTCCTCTTTTGACTTCAATTACTCTGTTGTAGCCTACAGGTTATCTGTGCATTTCAGTTCCAACAATAAGTCTTTTCTATCGAGGCTAATGCTGAAAGTCAAGTCTGTCCCGTTGCATTTCTGGCATAAGTTTTATTTTGCTTTAGGGCTGAGACTCAGTGTCTGCTTGAAAGAAGCAGTGGACACAGGGACGTTCACCGCAAAACATGACGATGTGTACAGCTGACCCATGCTCTCTTAAAATTATTAAATCTACAGGAATATATTTTAGTTTATGAAGTTCGCTACAGATGCTAGATTGCTAGCGCTCTGACCATCCAATCAAAGGACGTGAAAATGCCGACATTATTGTATGTCTGCTAGATGGCCCTGATGCAGTCAAATCAAAATCTGATTGGCTGATTAAATCTGACTGATTATCTGATTGGTTAAAGCAACGGTTCCATTGCCATTCATTTTAAGCAACAGGCGCCCGCACTATCGATTCTGAAGGCCTCAAGGCAGATTTCTTTGACCCTGGCAAGACATGATTGGATAAAAGCCCTAAAATAAATATACACTACTGGTAGCAACGCAACCAAGAGAAAAGCTATGAAATTAAGAGAATGGACTATTAGGAATAATACTCATTCATGAAAAAAAATATATATTAAAGTGCAAGTCAGTGATTCTTATAGTGTTTAGGCCATCAGAGAAGGCCTTGCTGGCCCTGACGGCCCACCAATGATTATTTGGTACTTCAGATTCACCTGTTTATTTTCAGCTGAATGGAGGGAGCGTCAGTTTGACTATGGAAGAGATAAAGAAGATCTATCCAAATTCAGACAGTCTACTGGGGCATTCTGTGTATGTCAAAGCATCAGTAATGACCAGCTCAGGTGGGCAAATCATTACCCTTGATATGAGGCTAAAATTATGTATTGCATATTTAGAAAAGTAGCATGAGGATCATTCTTATAATTTTAAATCACAGGGACTGAAGTAGTCCAGTGTTGTGCCGAAAAAGCCCCCGTCGCGGGCAACACTTTACTAGTGGGAGGTATCAGGGGGGCATTTCCTGCCAGACTGTCTTGTCGTGAAACGCACCTGCACACTATATGTACTACATAATACACTATGCATATACTATACTACATCTAATGCAAAACATAGTATTACTGCACCCGTCTTTTCAACCAGAATTTGCAGTTATTGGATTGAGTAGTTTGTTTCATTACATTGGTTCTATTTAAGTGTGTGAGTTTTATGCTGATACATTTTTACAGTATATCAACATGCCACTTTTAACAAGCTTCTTTTGTAGGCTGAACTAATCCAGACAAACAGTAATATTTAATGTGCTGAGAACATCTAGTGAATTTAAACAGCACTGCAGTCTCTGCCCTCTGTATTTAGAAAAATGTACAAAAAGTTTGCTGCTAGCTTGTCTAGTCCTCAATTAACCTGCTAAACAATATTCCAAGACACTTTTTTAATTATATCTGAACTTTAATGAGAACAAAATGAGATTCAGAATAAGAATGCTAATGATTAGTGTCAATTGATATTTATCTGATTTTCAGTTTAAGGCGACTCTTTTCAAATGCGGGGGTGCTTTTTTCAGCACAACACTGGCCACAAGGCCCACTCATGGCGTTATTTGTTTATTGGTTTGGGTTATGTTTTTGTAACATCTTAAGACTTTCTTCTCAGGTGGTGACCTTGTAGAAGCAGAGAAATCCGGCATTAAAATAGTAATGTCACCCTACGTGCTCTCCTTAAGTGACACACCCAAGTATTTCAAACCTGGCCTGCCGTTAGGCATAGTGGTAAGTTTGATACTCTGACATTTACTGATTGATCTATGTTAGCATTATTCAATCAGTGAATTATTAGAGGAGGATTATTATTATTATTATAATTTTTGCTCAGGTTACAGTGAGTAACCAGGATGGATCTCCAGCCCCAGATATCCCTGTTAAACTCAACTTCCTTCAAAAATCAATCAACACACATAGAGGCACTATCAGGGTCTCCATCAACATGCCTGACGAAAACAAGAATCAACTGTTGAAGGTACATTGAACACCATAGAAACTCATTCAAAGTTAGGTATTAAGTTAAGGTCCATGACTCCACACTGGCATTTGGGACAGGACTAGTATACACCCTTAAAAAACAAGTTCCAAAAGGGGTTATTCACAGTGATGCCACAGAAGAACCATTTTTGGTTCTACAAAGAACCTTTAGGTGAACAGTTCTTAAAAGAGCACTTCTTCTTAGATTAAAGAATATTTTAATAATCTAAAGAACCTTTTTTCCAATATAAAAAGTTTTAAAAGTAAAAAAAAAAAAAAAAAAAAAAATTACAATTTTATTTCCATTTGCATACAAGGAAGCTAAAAAAGGATGCCGACACACAACAGAGTTAGCTTCTGTGATGAAGCAAGTACAGTACAGTACAGGTGCATTTGAATTATTGTGGGTTTTTTAGAGTCAGCTTTTGTTAAAAGGTAAAGGAAAGTAAAATAATTTAAAAAGTACGAAAAACGCTATGTACAAGTAAACTTCTCGATTAAAATAGATACACAAATACACTTCCTAAATAAAATAACTACACATTATAAAAGTAATAGGTAAATAAGTAATATTGCACATTGTAGACTACGCCTATATTGCACATGTTGTTCGACAGAAATAAAGTGAAATGCCCCAGGATTAATACACTTGCTGTATATGGTTGATGATAATGCACATGGATTAATATACTTTTTTACATTGTATATGATTGGTCACAGAACAAAACACAACAGAGTTAGCTTCTGTGATGAAGCAAGTCGCTCCCATGCAGGGGGAGGCGTGGCAAAGGGACGCAGTGTCAAGGGTTACAGTCGTAACCCGAGACGTTCCCTTTTCGAGGGAACAACTTAGGACGAGAGCACTCATGCACCCGGCGTAGAAGAGAGGTCCAGACTGTAAAACCTTGTTGAACATGTGCAGCGTGGCTCAGCCAGCCACATCACATACCTCCTGGATAGGGGCCCCTGAAAGGAGAGCTCTAGAGGATGCCATGCTACTGGTTGAGTAAGCCCTCACGGCCAACAATGAAGGCAAATTGCACACCTGACAGGCCAGGGAAATAGCCTGAACTTTCCAGTTGCTGATGTACTGTTTAGAAGTGGGAAGCCCCTTCTTGGGTGACCCGAAACACATAAGCAACTGGTCTGACTTCCGTCAATGAGAAGACTTCTGAACATAAATATTGAGAGCTCTGACAGGGCAGAGCAGATGAAGTCTCTCATCTTCCGCAGTCATGTGAGGTGGAGAATGAAAAGCCTGCAGAACCGTAGGCCATGCTGTATTAGAAGGCACCTTAGCCCATAATCAGGCCTGGCATGCAGGATAGCCTTAACCCTTCCAGGAGTAAACTCCAGGCACTCATGAGATATAGAGAGGGCCTGAAGATCTACTACTCTTCTAGAGAAGTGATAGCTAAGGGAAAGGTTCGAAGGGGGCTACGACTCGCCCTTCGAGAACCACTGCCAGGTCCCATGTAGGAAGTCTGGTCCGAGTCGCAGATCTCATCCTCCAAGCCCCATGGGGGAAATGTACGGCCAGCTGATGGCCTGTCTTCCCACTGGGCCATCACCCAGAGGAGTGTCGAAAGCCGCAATGGCAGCCACGTACACCTTGAGTGTGGATGGGATAAGACCAGCAGAGAAGCGATCCTGGAGGAACCCCAGCACTGAAGCCTCTGGGCAGTTAACTGGGTCCACACTGCGCTCTCTACACCAAATGGTGAACACATTCCATTTTAGGCCAATTTTGGACAATTTCCTTGTGGAGAGATCTCTAGAGCTGAGTATGGTCTCGATTACTTCTGCTGACAGGCCAGCTTCTAGGTACTGTGATCCCTCAGGAGCCCAGAGTTTCCATAGCTCTGGCCGAGGGTGAAATACTGAGCCCTCTGCCTGCAACAGCAGGTCCCGCCTGATGGGTATTACCCATGGAGGGCCATCCAGGACCGATTTCATGTCTGAGAACCATACTCAGGCCAGCCACAATGGGGCTAATAGCAGTAGACTGACCCTGTCATGACGGACCCTCTCCAGAACTCCCAGGAGCAGAGCGATGGGGGAAATGCATATCGGTGCGGCTAGATGCTTGAGAGAAAACCACAGTGGACAGTGTGTTGTCTCTTGAGATGCAAACAGATCCACTTCCACTGGGCCGAACCTCTTGCATATTGACTCACAGAGACCTCATAGAGGGCGCCCTGATGATTTGGATAGGACACCACTGACATATTAGCTGTGTCCCAAAGTGAAGGCTGCATCCTTCGAAGGACGCAGACTTAAAGGATGCAGCCTATGCGTCCTCTGAAGGACGCACCATGTAGCCTTCCTCGGATTTCCTAATTGTGCAACCAGGTGTTCCCGATCACCGCTCCTGGCGCCAAGCAACAGTGCGAGAGGACTGGTGCTATGCTGATCATTCATTTTGATAACTGAGTAAACGGTTATGGAGCCAGAATTGGCTATTGTCATTTTTATGTTTTATATTTTACTGGAGGACATGGTGAGGATTTTTTAGTCCCGGCACTGCCAGGTCGTGTATTTTCGGTTTAGCCCTGTGCATATAAAACCCAATTGAATATAAAAAGTCCAGTATTTCTCCCGCTCGTCATCTGCAGCTGTCACGGTTGCCAGGCGACAAGAACAATCCTTCGTAGGCTAGACCGGTCCGAGCGCGTCAGATGCGCCCTTTGATATGGGACGCTGCTGTAGTTAGCAACAATTTGATAATATTGTGACAATAAGCCTACATTTTGTTACTTTAATTTTCAGAACTGCATATTTCGTTAAGTATTCACTTACAAATGTGAAGTAACCTACTGAAGTACTTTTTTCCCTCACATCACAATATGATTACATTAAACTACACAAAAGTATATAATGTAACAACCAGATATTACTGTATATTGAAAATATACAGAAGTAAAATGCAACATAGCCTACGCAGTAATGCAGTAGTAGCCTAATATAAATACAGTAGTTATTAAAAGTACTTTTTTCAGAAAGGCGTCAATTGAATCAGCCCTGCAAACCTGTTGGTAGACAACTTAGTGGATAGTGGAAATATGCACTTAAACACTCTGGAGACCGTCCCAGATGATGTCCCACCAGCAGGAGGCCTTACCAGGGACAGCCCATCCCGGTCCAGCAGCTCAGCTCATATTTATATTTTTCAATCATTCTCTCAAATAAGGAAACCGCCTGTACATCCTCTCCCTACTCTCCTGTGCTCTCCTCGCCTCTGCCTCCCTCTCTAGTTGCATTTCTTCTCTGATCAAGTCCAAAAACTCATCCTGTCTCGCCGCCTTCGTGCTGGTGGTGGTGCTTCTGCTGGTGTGGGTGCTAGTGCTAGTGCTGCTACTGGTGGTGCTGGTGCTGCTGCCTCTGGCTCCTCCTCACCGTGTGCACCCACTACTGAACTCGGCCCTGGTGTGTCCTCAGTGATTGATGGGATGAGGACAGGGGGTTTGGTGCAATGTCTCTGTCCCAACACTTCATCCATGAGGACAAACCAGGGCCAAGTTTCAGCAGTGGGTTTCCCACTCACACCCGTCCCTGTCCCAGGACACTTGTAATCCTAAAGGCAGAGCAAATGAACCAAGGCTTGTTAACAACAACAGGACCATACATTTCAGCAAAGATGTGTGTATTAATTTTCTTTATATTTTTATATATATATATATATATATATATATATATATATATATATATATATATATATATATATATATATATATATATATATATATATATATATATATATATACAGTGCTATGCATAAGTTTAGACACCCATGCTAAAGCTGACTAAAAAGAGGAATAAAAAATCATCTTTTATAAATTGAACTTAATGCCTTAATTTAAAAAATTAGGAAAAATCCAACCTTTAAGGACACCAATTTTCTTTGTGAATGAATAATGTATTGTAAATAAATAAATGTTCTTCCTTAAAATACATGGTGCATAAGTTTGGACACCCCTATGTTAAATTCCCATAGAGGCAGGCAGATTTTTATTTTTAAGTATTTTTTTTTATTTTTTTTTTAGGATACTATGCATCCTGATAAAGTTCCCTTGGCCTTTGGAATTAAAATAGCCCCACATCATCACATAGCCTTCACCATACCTAGAGATTGGCATGGGGTACTTTCCATAAGATCATCTCTCAATGCAAATCAAACTAGCTATTAGGCTAACTGAAATAAAACCATGCCAATCTCTAGGATATATAGATATATATAGACCCATTTTTTCCTGAATTGTTCTAAAAAAGCAGAAAAGGGTACTTAACACAGAGGAGCAATCTTAAGTGCATTGTTAACTAAAATTTGGTTAAAACCACATAGCTTGCATGACAGCACTACAAAAACACATAAAAGTGAAACCCCATTGCCCATCTACTGCTTTTCTAATTGTTTTGGGCTTTATTGGGTGAGTGATATTTCTTATAATACACAAGTGCAAATATTACAAATAGGTCGTTAAAGGAGAAGTTCACTTTTAAAATGAAAATTCTGTCATCATATAATCACCCTCATGTTGTTTCAAACCTGTATGTATTTCTTTCTTCTGCTGAACAGAAAGGAAGATATTTAGAAGAATGTCAGTAACCAGGCAGTTTTTGGGTCCCATTGACTCCCATAGTATATTTTTTTCCTACTATGGAAGTCAATGGGACCCAAAAACTGTCTGGTTACTGACATTCTTCTAAATATCTTCCTTTCTGTTCAGCAGAAGAAAGAAATTCATACAGGTTTGAAACAACATGAGGGTGATTATATGATGACAGAATTTTCATTTTAAAAGTGAACTTCTCCTTTAAACTAATAACGTTATTACCACAAGTTTTGCCTAAAACTACCTGATAAATGTAGCCACGCAATGGTGACGAAGGAGTTAAGAAGTTTATAAGAAACTAACTCTGGTTTCGCTAGCTATTTGAGTAAATGAAAACATAATACTTACATTTAAATGCTGTAATGTAAATAATGTAAATGTAAATACTTACATTTAATTGCTGTCCACCACCGATCTCTAGTCTCGGCCGCCTTTAAAAATAAATAAATAAATGCTGTTGTCAACGGCGCACAATGAATTATGGGGTAGAATAGGGTAGGATAGGCCACTAAGTGTCCATTTATGTATCCTTCTTTTCACGGGGAAACGAAGGGTGCATTTGGCGTCGCTTTTGAATCAGAGTAGTCTTCGTCGCGGCGCGATGACGCAACCGGCCTCCGAATACGGCCTTCGAAGGATGCAGAACTGAATTGGAACAGCCTTCATCGAGCCGTGGTGACGCAATCGGCCTTCAAATACGGCCATCCGGCCTTCAAATACGGCCTTCGAAGGATGCAGCCTTCACTTTGGGACACAGCTATCGTCTGTTCTCACAACGTGGTGACCATTGAGGTCTGTCAGTAGCTTCCGTGTATGCCGTCATGACGCAACACTAATCACGATTGGCTTAGTTTCATTCACACTGGGGGATCCCCAAATTGTAGTTTCGATGCATTGCGAGTTCCCTCAAAAGGGAACATTATATATGGGGGTTGGGGTAGAGAGTAAAGAACCTTGTGGAAAGATTCCATGGATGTCAAAGACAGGTTTTGTGGAACCACAGCTGAAAATTAAGAACTGTCTTATTTTGCTTAATATGTCTGTACATCTGTAGGTAGAAACAGCACTTCCTGGTGTGAATGCAGAAAAGCAGGCTGTCCAGGAGATGTCTCTGGAGCCATATTTAGGTTTTGATGGCCACAGTAAGAACTACCTGCACATCTCAGTGGGCGCCAACCAAGTGGCGGTGGGCAGCAGTCTTAACATCAAATTGTACATCAAAACAGCCTCACCAGAACACAGAAAGCTTGTGAAGCAGCTGACATACGCCGTGAGTGTTGGTAATATTGGGAAGCGTTATACTATATGCTATTGCTATGACTGCAATACAGTAATCTTTACATAAACAGTGCTCTCTTTTCCTTACTTCTTCCTGTCTAGGTTTTGAACAAAGGGAAAATAATAACAGCTGCCAGGGTAGATGTATGCCAGACTGACACAAATATTCCATTACTAGTTACCACAGAGATGTTGCCTTCATTCAGGCTGGTGGCGTACTATATGTTGCCATGGCGACCACGTGCAGAAGTGGTGGCAGACTCCGTGTTTGTGGATGTGGAGAACCAGTATGTAGGCTCAGTAAGTACATTTTAAACTAAAAACTACTATGAAGAATACATATAGTCTACTCATTATAGAGTGCAATAGTGCCCACAATTTATTTATTTTTTAACAGCGCTGGTTCTGGAAGTATTTGTATTTCATAAATCTTTTAAAAACGTTTTACTTTTGGAAGCCGACTGCTGCACGCTAGCACCACTTGACACAAACTCAGTTCCACGAATCTAATTTATAACCATTGCATCGAACAAAACAGGCATACTCCACTTCTGACGGTTGTGAAGTTGTGATTTATAAAAACAAACTTGACAAGAGAATGTTCACCCCTGTAAGCAAATTCTGAGCCATACAAATATATAATAAATATAATAAAATATAAAGCAATTAAAAAAAAATGTATTTGGCCAGTGGAAAAGATTTAGAAAAACTTTCTCTGAAATGTATTTTATACTATTTGATTTATTTATTCAAAAACAAGGCATGGATAGGCTACCAAATGATGTTTAGCAATGTAATGTGACACACATCCATATCTCCCATTTTCCTAATGTCTTGTACCGTTAAACATGGTATCATCACATGGATGAATATGCATATGCAAATGATATGCAGATGAGGACATGCATAGTAAAATAAGGCTTTGTAAGCTCCACATATGGTGGAGATGCATGTGAGCACAATCTTCCACTGGCTGGGATTCATAAAGGGAATTTTGTGCAGGTTCTGGCGTACTTTTATAAATCATAATAAAAAAATAAAAAAATCTAGTATAAATGAGGCCCCTGGAGAAGCCACAGCACCAACCCTAATCAAACACACTTGATCCAGCTAATCAAGGTCTTCAGGATCACTAGAAGCTTCTAAGCAGGTGTGAGTTGGAAGTAAACACCTCAGGGCTGTGGCCCTCCAGGAACGGAGTTTGAGACCATTGCACAGTATTTTGTAAAGTATCTAGTAAAACAGTGTTGCTTGATAACCATATAGTGGTATAATTATTTGTACTTGCACAGATATGATTCACCTATATATAATTATGATCGTTTTAGCTCAGTTTAGGGCCAGTGGAGGGAGAAAAACTGAATTCACACTCACCAGGAAACAGCTTTATATTTCAAGTAAATGATGACACGGGAGCAAAGGTTAGCCTGGTGGCTGTGGATAATGCCATCTTTCTGCTGAGTAAAAACCGCCTGACGCAGAGGAAGGTCAGTTACAATACACATTACTCTTCATAAATGCAAGACAATATAGTCAACTGCTGGTTGTCTCTAGGAGATTTATGGATACTCATGACTCCTTTATTCAGGTGTGGGAGGCGTTGGGTCAGGGTGACATGGGTTGCACCGCAGGAGGAGGCCGGAATAATATGGGTGTTTTCAGCGACGCGGGACTGATGTTTGATTCCAGCACAGGAGGATCCACTGACGCTGGATCAGGTGCTTCACACACAGCATTCTTTCTCTGTTAACTTTAAAAATAAATAGATTAGGTATATGTATTGTAGTAAATTTTCCCCCTATGCACTTGACTTAAGTCTACCTGGTTCATCTCGTAATTGACGCCCCTAAACGCCTCCTGATTGACGTTCAATAATATGTATCCTCTAGCGTGTCTCCCAATCGACGTTGGCTGAGTCGGTCAATGTCTTAACCCCAATGAACACTAACACTTGATCTCTAGTGCTCCACTAACTTGCTGTGCAGAAATAACTAAACAGACTCAAGACAATGGGTCTCATTCATGAAACATTAGTAAATATACGAGTAAATATGTGAGTGATTTGCGCGTAAAGAGACATTCCCGAAAACTCTTCTCCTGATTCACAAATACTTACTAAACCTCAGATGTGATAGTGAAATGTGTGTGTGTGTTAATGAATTCCAATCAGTCGTAAATGGGACGCGCGTGCACGCTCATTCTCAATTACCATAAATTCCGCCCATTAAATCTGACTAACAACTATATATGGGCATCATATTATGACACCAAATGAAGGATTTCAACATGTCTTCTCAAAAGCGAAAGAAAAAGAGAAATTTCTCAGATGCAGAAATTGAAGTTTTATTATCAGAAGTTCATTCAAAACGCCACATTTTATTTTCAAGCGTACATATAGTGGCGCATCAGGTCCTAAAAAAAAGGAAGATTGGCAGCATATTACAGATGCAGTTAATGGAGTTTCATCTGTTAATCGAACAGTCCGAGAAGTGAAAAGAAAATGGTTCAACATGAAGCTTGACTGCAACACTAGTGACTTGCGGACTTCCGTTGCAGATGTTCCAGTGTTCAGTTTGCAGATGCTATTACTGGCTCTCATAATAAAAGTAAAAAGAAAGAAAAAGCGTATGTAATTACTAGGGGAGCGCGGGGCACAACCTAACGCGGGGCTAGTTGTAACACGCTTGTTTTAAATACTTCCTTACATGCTTGGATGACGAAACTTTGTGTATTTACTAGTTGCCATATCAACACTATATAGAAAAAAAAAATCCGCAAAATGTATTTATTTTTTTTGGAAGATATCCATAGACATTTATTAAACCATATCAAAAGTAAATTTCTTACGTAAGTTAATTTTTCATCTCTATTTTTTGTGTTTATTTAAAATAAGTCAAATCTGATATTATTCTAATCTCCAAGATGTTATTTAACAGTTGAGAGAGTTCTGTAATGCTTCGCTAACTAGCAGAAGACACTAACAGGGTTTTAATCCCAGTTGTGCAGGCGGGAGCATGTTGTAACACTGTGTTACAATGTGCCCCTATTAGAAATATGCTATTATATTCTATACTTTTATTAATTTTATTGAGAAAACGTGAGAAAAAGGTGAATAAAGACTGAGAGTCAATGTCCAGAAATTACTAATTATTTATTTGTTTTGAACTATGTTGTATAGCTGTGTTTTCATGTGTTCATAGTCAAAACTCAAAAATGAGTTTATATTTAATTAAAAATTGGCATTATTTTATATGAAAAGTTTTTTAATTGTATTTTATTTAGAAAATATTTTAGTTTGTTTTGTATATTTTTTTTATTAGATCAGATAACATTTTAAGCTGTCATATGTAGCATAAACGACTCTGGGGTAAATGCGAATTAGCTCAAGCATATAGGCAATTTTGGAAATATTAATAATCATAACTCATGGTCATAATTCATAAGTCGCATGTACATTTATTTTATAATTATCGAGATTACCTTGTTCTGTAACTGGTATGATCATCAGTTATTCGTCCAGCGAATAAATGTAAGATCATCACAGTTAAGAAGGGGTATTTACAAACTCCAAGAAAGTTTTATCTTCTGGCCACGAACATCAAACTTTCTGGGTTTATGAATTAAGAACTACTCAATATAGTCTATATATATCGAGCTTTGTAGCTTATAATTGGATCTTTTAGTTTCATTGACTTATAAAGTGGGTTTTCAAACACAGAGACAGTGAAAAGTATTAATGAATTTTAATAAATGTAAGACTAGAGATTATATGGGCTACGAATATAAACGTACGTAAAAATGCAAACAATAAACACAAACAAACATTTAACCGAACAAGAACATAAAACAATAACGTGGTCAGAATACATGAAAGAAAGAAAGAAATAGAGAGAAGGGAAAAGCTAGTAATTATTACATACAGAAACCTAAGTTCACGAGACCCCTGGAACAGCTTTTATAGGAATCAATATAGCCTACTTGCAAGATTCTGTGCTCTTTCAGGTGAGGCTGAGGCTGAGGCAGGAAGCGAGGATGGTGTCCTGTTTCTGCTGCGTCTTCCAGTGTCGCGGGAAGCTTAAAAAGGCTCACTGAATGTAATGTTACCGAGAAAGTTCAGATTCATCTCCCGGGAAGGGAGAGGTTGCAAATCTTGGTTGCAAAGGACGGCAGCTATGACTCGAACATGTGTTCGTTCGATAGAGAAGGCCAGAGCCTTCTTCAGATGTTCCTTGGAGAAGCGCTGCGCCGGGGCGAAGAGGAGGAAGGGTGAGAGATCAGGGTGAGAGAGGCCGGAGAAGAGAGTGAGAAGTGGGGGTCTCTTCCTTTTAACAGACATCTGTTTACGCCCTGTTTTGTGACACAGCAAATCAGCTCTTCTGATCTGAAGTGGGAAAAAGTTTCTTTGTGTGAAGAAGAAGACGCCTACTTTGACTTTGTCATGTGAGAGATAGAATTCGTATTTCCTCTTTCAGACAAGATACTACCTGTAAGAATACATTTCATTGTAATCTCATACATATATGTAATTCCGTGAGATCACTACGATTAGAATGATACCAGACATGGTGTACAGAATATGGGAATACAGGTATGCATTTCTAATGTAGGATTCTGAGCATTTTCAGAGTCAATTGATTTCTATGATAGAACATAGAAAATCTCAATATGCCATGGAAATTATACACACATAAACATACATATCAAAAACATGGTTCTTGGATCGCCTGTGTGGAAGTGTATGGAATGTGGGCTTGCAGAGGAACTGGATGAGCTGCAGCTTTGGAGCCATAAAAGTTTATGACCAGGTCGAGTTACAAGACACTATGGAGTGATTTTCTTTCAATGAACCTTCAGAATTAAAGATTTTACTCTAGCAACCCACACCTCTATTATAAATTTGTAATGAATGGTAAAATAAAAATTTTACTATGTGGAAGTCCATATATGGCAATGTGCCTCAGTTGCATCTTGTGGTGGGTTTCTGGTTGAAAGTCCACGAGTGTGTGTGTGTGTGTGAGTGTGTGTGTGTGTGGAATGTCACGAGGTTGTAAAGTCGGGGGGAAGGTCATGGGGGTACCAGCCACACGGGCGCTGGTAAATTGCCGCGTGGGGAATTATTAACCAGCGCTGTTGTCCTAAGGACAAATGTGCCCCTCACATGTTACAATGTACCCCACCTATGGGGCATGTTGTCACATTTCACTTCCATTCTTTCGGGGTATATCAAGAAAAAAGTATATACTGTATTAATAAAACAAAACCACATAATTGTACTAGACATGTGGGAAATTAATGTGGGAAAAAATAAATACTCTGAACCATAAGTAGATTTACACAAACTGAGAAAGTCAAAAAGCGTTAGTTTGTGCCCCGCTCTCCCCTATATATATAATATTTTTTCAAAATGATGTGTAAATATGTAGGCCTACCCGATTAAGGTGAATTAAAATGCAGCCTTAATTATTAATGAGCAAAACGTTCGGATGTTAAACGCACTATTAATGCGTGGCTGGGAGCAGGTGTAGATTTCTTTCGTACCAACTAACATTTGGAAAATACGAACATTTTAATGAATCCGAAAATTTACGCCAGAACCACTTTACACACGATTTACACAAATTCGTTCTGCTCGTGTTTCATGAATGAGACCCAATGCCTTTGAATATGCTTTAATCACGGCTGGAGGATCTCAGACCAATTTCAGAGAGAATCCCGCCAGCAAAAATACTATATGATTGGTTCCTCAAATGCAAAATTCAGCAAATGCTTCTGTTACTAGGTAAAAGCAAACTCTGGATTTCTTAATTTACTTCACTTACTCAAGGTCATGAGTTACTGTATAAATTTAGATATCTGTCTAGTTTAATTTCCCTTTTTGTTATATGCGGACATGATTCACTAACACACACTGACTGACTGAGTGTTTGGGGACATTCAAGGTTTTAAAAGCATGTAATTGGTAATCCTGCAAGAAAATTAAATGTTAGTTTATGATTAATTAAAAAATGCATCACAAATACAATAGTTAGATATGTGTAGGTTTTTACCATATCTATGTATAAGTATGTAGAACAGTGGTCATGTAGCGGAATGACAATAAAACTCACTTGACTTGACTAAAAATATATTTTCTTCACTCAGTCTAACCAAGAGAAGGATGAGCGAGTCTTCTTTTCTGATGTTTAAGCTTTATTTTGGTTTTATGGAACAGATCATTGCTCAAAAAAATCTAGGAGGAAAAGATCTTTAAAGCAAAGAGCAATACATTTGGAAAAAAGAGAGACGTTGGGTGAGTCAGAATAATCTTCACAACATCACAATATCAGGAATGCATAAAACACAACTAAATGTATCTGTTCATGAGAGCAGGATTTAGTTTTATAGTACAAACATGTACAAAATCCCTATGAAGAATAAAGTCAGTAGTCTCACACAACTGACAAACATTTACCGGTGTGTTCTTATCTCCCAGGGAATATCTATTCTGGCACGTCCGTGGAGAGGTGTTGTTTGGACGGCATGAGGGGGGTTTCCATTCACTATTCCTGCTTGCATCGCTTGCATCGCTCTCGTCACTCTCGTCGTTACATCACCGAGGACGTGTGCTGCAGGTTAGCCTTCCTCCACTGCTGTGAGGAGTACAGAGGGGAGGAGACTGGTGTTGTGACCAGGCTTCTAGAAGGAAAAATAGAAACTTGCCCTATGTTTATGGGTTTGTTACCGGGCTCAATGGAGGAAGAAGAAGATGATTTAGCTGGCATGCACAAGTTCTCTAAGCAGTGGCCGATGACTGACATCAGACTGCCCAGCATAGCAGACAGGTAAGAGTTTGACTAAGTAGCCATCTTTCCATGCACACAAATTTTCAGATTGATGAAAATGAATGCATGTAAACACACCTAGTGTAGAGGTCATTTTGTAATAGTCTGTGTCGGGAGTGACTCTTCATACATTTATTGCAGGCTGGCTGTACTTCCAGAGGACACCGTTCTTCCAGACAGTATCACTCAGTGGGGGACAGGTAAACAGCCCTGTTCTTGCTTGTCTGTCCATCTGTTGTTTGTCTTGGCAGCGACTGCATAATTATAATATCTCTGGTTTTTGCATACACAACTAAACAGCATGATGTCTGGCAGGTTTCTGTGTAGCTGAACCATATAATGTGTGTGCGTTCTTCATAGACATGCGCTTGCCTCACTCAGTGTCCAGAAATGAACGCTTGCGAATCAAAGCTGGAGTCCACAACTACAAGGATGAAAACCTGAAGGCAAGTTTCCTTGACTGCTCAACTTGTTCTAGCATCAGATCACCCACTTAGAATCTCACCTGCACGTACACAACAGCGATCGCACCCAGATCAGCTGCGTTAAAGTACGGGTCACTGCAGATCACATGACCATTATTAAACAGAGCTGCGCTGTCTAGTGAGAAGCATCTGAATTCAGCGCAGAATTCTCTATCTCTACTACAAACCCTTATATGACTCTGATATAAATTGGTTTTACACCAGATTAAACAGTACTGACATTCTCAACTTATTGATGCGAAAAACAGGAGAAACATTGTTCTAAGAACAAACCAGTTAGAAGACATTCACTCCACAACTCATGGATTTACTTTAGTAAAACAAACAGGTTTTTTTGTTTTTTTTAACCTGCACTGTAAAAAACACTGGATTAAAAACAACCTATGTTGGGTTTTGGTTTAATTTTACCCAGCAAATTGGGTTGTTTATTTAACCCAGCATAATGTGTTGATTAATTTTTTTCACTGTAGTCCGTATGTGGAATCCG
The DNA here is from genome assembly GCF_963993115.1 of Abramis brama. NCBI lineage: Eukaryota > Metazoa > Chordata > Actinopteri > Cypriniformes > Leuciscidae > Abramis > Abramis brama. The sequence continues at coordinate 68,009,819 of NC_139963.1, read as the reverse complement.
TATGATTGTTTGGCTGGAAGCTAGTTATTATATTACACAAATGCATCACTTCGCTTCTGTCACGAACTGCTCCAAGACACGAAGGTTGAGAGCCAAATGCAGCTTTAATTAAGGGTCAATCCAGACAGGTAATCCAATATACAGGCTGTAGAATTGGATTTAAACTTTTTTCCCGTTATTATTTGATTCACAGGACTGGACACCAGTTATCTTGCCAAGAAAAATCTTTATTCTTATATGTCAGGAGAGAAACTCTGAAAATATGTTATATTCATGCCAGGTCTATGCGTTTCCGTGTTTCTCTGCTGCAGTACAGTAAGATTGAGCTTAAATACACAACTGAGCAACTTTCGTCTTCATTTTAAGGTATCAAAAAACATATAGCTTATGTTTAAAAATGGAATACATACCTAATTCTTACACATGGTGCAATCCACTATCCTTCTGTGTATACATTAATACATTAGTGGTATACAAATGGTACATAGCTTATGTTTAAAAATGGAATACATACCTAATTCTTACACATGGTGCAATCCACTATCCTTCTGTGTATACATTAATACATTAGTGGTATACAAATGGTACATTTGCATCAGTTGAAACATTCATTTTCTCGCAAAGAGCATACCAACTGTACACATTTGAAGTATCATCATCATTGGAACTCTGCTAAGTGAACATTGCATTGCACACATACCTTTAAGCAGAAAACAAAATCCTCAGAGCTACCCTCCTTGTGTCCAAAATATGTTCCTTAAACACGTGTCCATGCAATCTATAGTCTAACTTGTGCATTTTAAACTTCATAAGATAATACAACTAATAAAGAATAGTAAACTAATAAAGAATAGTAATAAAGAATAATAATACAGATACATAATATAAAATAATGCAATTATATTCAAAGATGAAATTTAGTCAGTCAAACACAGGTAGGCTGTCCAAACAAACAAACAAAACAGGCAGGGGTCAGAGGCAAAAGAGTAATCCACAGAACAGGCAAGAAATCCAAAAAACTCGGCAGGGCTGACGTGGAGAAGCTCAGGCTGAGGGGATGCTGTGAGATTGTGGGACCCCTAATTCGCAAAGCCCACAGTAAAGGACAAACCGCTTATCCGAAGGGGGAGGTCAATATATTGTGGGGTGTGGTCAGGCATGAGGTACTCTAACATGTCCTCAAGCCCATATCGGAACATGTCCTTTAAGACCGCATCGTTTAAATCCACCCCATGGCAGAGCTCACAAAACTCTTCAACATATTCCTCTATCGGGCGGTTACCTTGGCTGAGGCGGAAGAGACGGATTACTGGGTCCATGGTAGTTCTGCGTCTTACTCGGCTGTTGGATCTATGTTTGGGCGTGAAGTTTTCTGTCACAAACTGCTCCGAGACTCGAAGGTGAGATCCAAATGCAGCTTTAATTAAGGGTTTTATAAATCAGAATTTTTTTTTTTTTTTTCATAGGCAAAATCTTAATTACAGGCAATAGGTAGTGATGTGACATTTGAAGCGAGGCGTCGGAGCTTGTGGCGAGAAAAAATGGGCGTGCCAGATGAAGCCGCGATTCGAGGCTTGTGTTGTTAACGTGAAAATCACGTGACTAATGACAAACGAGGCCTCGGTTTGTGTGGATACGTCATCGGTTCGGTCTGAGTGTCGCTTGAGAAAAAGGAGGTTCGAAACTCGCGCCACTTTGTATGTGTTGTCAGCAGTAGTAGAAGTAGTTGTAGTAGTTTCAGAGAGTTAGATAACTATCATTGTCATCGTTATTAAGAATTGGTTCAGCACTGGTTCACCATTCAACACTGGTTCAGAATTATTAATTTGTCTGCTATTTCTTTGCACAGTAGCTAGGTGTCACTAGTGAGCAATGCTGAATGAAGCTTCGAGTAATGAACCTTTAGCTGAAGCAATGGGCTGCGAGGTCTCAGTGGTTCAGGAAGCCTCATTTTGCCATCACTAGCAATAGGTCAAAACACAGGTAGGCCGTCCAAACAAACAAACAATCAAAACAGGCAGGGGTCAGAGGCAAAAAAGTAATCCACAGAACAAGCAAGAAATCCAAAAAAAACCAAGAGACATGAAACCAGGGAGAACGCTCGCAAATGTAGTGCAACAACATACAAAACTTTGCAGAGAGTAAATGAGAGAACATGGAATAAATAGGCTGAGACTAACAAGATAATGAGACACAGGTGAATGTGATAACGAGTGCTGATGAGTCCAGGCAGAGAATGATGGGAAATGTAGTTTGTGAGTGAAACATGATAGTCTGGTGTGGAGTGCCCTCTGGTGGCTCTCAAGTGCACTCCAGCTGGTGACCGTTACAGCTTTGATGTGTGATACACATTCACAATTAGTGTAACCACACAAATCAAACCACAAAACCTGTAAGGGCTCTATAAAATTTTCTCCACCGACAACAGTGGGTAGCTACCCCAGCTGCTTAATAAAGCCCGTTAAATTAAATGCATAAAAAAACCCCCCAAAAAACAATTCCACTAGCCAGCTACAAACCGACCAATGCATTAAACAAAACCACGAAACAAACAAAAAACACACACAGAGCTGGCTAGGAAATTAATTTATAAAAAAAAAATAAGGGAGCAGTCATAGTTTCACAATTGTCACTTAAAACAAAAACAAACATAAGAAACAAAACAAAACAAAAGAGAACAACGACTGGCAATTAAAATCCAACATACTAAAACAAAAAGTTATATTTTTCATGAATATCAGTCACATCCAAATAACAAATAAACAAACACAAACCACAAAATGAATAACCATACCTTAAAGGAGCACAATTGGAAGTCGCTTTACAATCCCCCTCCCCTTCTCCATCTTACCTTCTGTAACCCGCAGCTACCAGTTTATGGCGTAATAACTTGGGTACATGTGATCTATTTATGTCTAGGACCAGATTACAGAAGGTGGGTTCGACTCACTGGAGTATAGGGAATTTATAACAGAAACTAAAGAAAGCAAGCAACTCAGACGCAAAGGTAAATGTTAATTACTAGGAAATTAAATGTATTGTTATTGAGAAAAATAAATTAATTGAATCTTTTGACAAATAAAAGAATATGAATAAACACAAATAAAAAGCAATAATAAACAGTAGTTCAGTTCACAATTGAAACCACAGTTTAATTTGGAAATGTAGATTTCAAAATCAAGATTCAAAACCAGATTTCACAGTTCAAAATCAGTTTCCAGAATAAATAAAACATGTTCAGGAATCAGATTCAATGTCCAGATGTCGCTGAATGTTTTTGTTCAGTTTCAGTACATTTTCAGTTCTCTCAATAGAAAGGGATTCAGGAGAATCCCGAGGAGAAGACAAAACAATAGAAACAAAATAGCACAGTTCAGGGTGAGTGTACTTTGTCCTACCAGTTCAGCAAGATGATTGTTCTTTTTACAATCAAGTAGATCCCTTTATGCTCCAGTCGACTCCATTTTCCCATTTATTCCCTTTTATATTCCATTCTCTTTTAAGAGCTATGAACACGAATGCACTGTCTAGCGCCAGTCTGCATCATTTTCCTGCTGATCCCTGATTCTGCTGTTATTGTTGAGTATAACAAACAAGTAGCCCTTTAGATTATTCTATCCCTTGAGGTAGCCCACGCTCACAAAAAGGATGGAGACCTCTGTACTAGATCATCTGAGGGATTTCACTGAGCTTGTGTTGTGGTATGAATATTACAGACATGAATACTAATGATTGATTTCTGTTGCTGCAGGATCACAGAACTGCTGCTATTGAAAAAGAGATATTTCCACTGGATATGGCTCTGGATTCTGTTGATGATCAATATGACGGCTGTGCAGACAACATGAGACTCCAGGTGGAAACAAAATATCTGAAGAAGGAACTCGCTATCTCTAAATCTGATTTTAAAGGAGCTTGGCAAGCTGGTGAAAACAACTATAAGCCGCCACAACAAAACTTGACAAAGATTCATTCAATTGCCATTTATGTGTACACAGACAGAAAAGTCTATGTTGTTTTCAATATAGATACTCGCCATGGTAAACAAAACTACCCAATCGAGACATACGAATGGTATTCACTTTACTTTCTGTTAACTGAGGCGATACAGATTCTAAAGAAAACACAAAAGGAATGTATTTGGTCTTATCGCCGTACAAATGTTAAATTTAATGAGAATGTACTGAACACAGCAGTTCGTTTTGGCTCATTTGCATCCTCTTCTCTTGATCCTAACAGTATGTTTTTTGGAAATGTATCTTGTTTTGACATCTACACTTGTTACGGTGCAGATGTGTCAAAATATTCTAAGCTTCCTCGTGAGAAAGAGGTGCTGATTCCTCCGTATGAGACGTTTAATGTCACTGATGTCAAGTCAAAAAGAGATCAGAAAGATCTCCGGTGTGAAACCGTCTACACTTTGAAAAGCATTGGATATACAAGTAACCTGAACTGTTCTTTATTCCCAAGGCCATAAAGAAGTCCAACGTTTTGCACTCAGCTGAACAAAGTGCTTTGAATGTACATCAGTTCCACACAAAATAAATGTATTTGTCAGAAAACATACAGCACTTTCAACATAATGAAATAGTTATTGATTTTATATACGTTTTTGTACTTTGTAGCAAACTCTTCTATATCAATGCAGCATAATACATATTACCAATATCAAATATATAAAAAAAAAAAAAAGTGTTTAATTAAAATTAAAACAACTTACTTTCATCCCATACAAGACCATTCTGTTTCATTTTTTTGCATGCTAACGTTCACCATTGCTGACAAAAAAAAAAGCTCAATATGTACGATTTTTTGCATTAAAATATCCAAAACCCAATAGAAAAATGTTATATATTTTGTTGACTTTTACTAACATTATCACAAATGTTTCCAACAATATTTAAATCCAGAGAAGTCCGCAATTGTAACCAGTGTAATGGCCCGTTTCATTGCGTCGCCTATCAATAATGTCATATCCGCCTTACCCCCTGATTTCTGGTTTTACATAAAGACGATTTAATATATTATGTGTGTTAGAGCAATAACTACATTCATCATTTTGTAATATTTTCCTTATAGTAAGAATGATTGTTTTTGATACTTGTATATTTTGTATTATTTGAATTGTATCATGTGCTTTTGACTAGCTTTTTATGCATAACATATGCGTTATCATTTTTTAAGAAGAAGAAGGAAGGGTTGGTGCTAGACAGTCTTTTGAACGTGGAAATGGATAGAATTTATGGTTTTGGAACGTAAATAAGTGTGAATTACTTTTTGAGTTTGATTTCTCTTAACCTGTTAACGTGTAACTTGACAAAGAAAAAGTAACGCTTTACAAGGCAAGTTATGGGTTCACGCATCAACCCAACTAGCAGGGAACGTTCTCAGAACTTTGGCTAACATTCCCTACAAGTTTGGTTGATGTTTTAACATTAACCAACATTACATTAACATGTAAAACATTTAAATGTAATGTTCAAAGAATGTTTTAAGGATGTTTTCTCATTTCAAATAATGTTCCTATTAGGCTAAATGTAAATGTGACAAAGCAAGGGTTTTAGGGCTGGGCGGAGCACTAATTATGCCCGTGCTCAACAAACAGATTGCTACAATAACCAAGTTGATAAAAAAGGGAAGGTTGAAAGGTTCAATTATCACTGACAAAGGAACCGGTGCTTACCAACATGGGCAGTCTCAGACAGAATAATGACCCTTAAATAAAGAAATCACTACAATCACACGCACACACACACACTGTGCACACAAATGCTGCCTTGCGCACACACTAGCACACACACCGACTAATGTCAGTAAAGAGCAAGACACACGGTGAAGGACACACCACCACCCAGAGAAGGTCACTCGTCTGCCCCGGTGCCCAGATCCTGTCCAAAACAAGAGAGAGGTATTAAAATAGAGCAGAGATATGTATGAGCAAACAATAATTCAACAATATAAAGTATAAATTAAATGCAGTTCAGGGAAGGGACCAAATACTCTGTCCTACCCGGGTCTGCATAAATCAAATCACAAATAACAAAAACCAAAACATAAGCAAACTCAAATTAAAGAAACATAAACTTATAAACAAATAACCAAATATCTTCAGCTGTACAGCTCAACTGTAATGGTCCGTGTACTTTTGCGTCCATTCCTTTTTCCTTTTTTAACTTGTAAAACGAAAAACATGTCTTCTTTAATAAATTTTTATACTGTTGAAAAAATAATCACATACTTATTTTCCTTATATACAATGCTTATTTAATTGAAAATCAAATAATTGACATTCAACTTTTTTTCCGTTTTACAAAAATGTAAAATTTGATTTCTGCATTTCATTTGCGTATATCATGGTCGATGTATTGTCCGGAGGGCTCGTCCAACCCGACTTTCTGCGGCTAGAATTCCCTTTGCTGACAAATAACCGGTCATCAACTTACGACAGTAGGTTGGTCCTGCCTGTAGAGTGGTGGAACAAATTAATGGCCTGGTTTCACAGACAGGGCTTAGACTAAACCAAGATTAGGCCTTAGTTCAATAGGACATGTAAGTAGCTTTTATAAATGTGCCTTTGAAAAGAAAAAAACACAGTACTGGTGTGCATCTTGAGACAAAATATCTCAAGTCTCTATCTGACTTAATTTAAGATATCTCAGTACAAGTTGCTTTCAGTTAAAACATGCATGTTAGTCTGGGACTAACTTAAGCCTTATCTGTGAAACTGGGGGTATATGGACTACAACAGACAAGCCTATATTATTTGACTTTTTCTCAGCGGAGTTGGTTCACTCAGTGTTTAAGCAGAGGCAGATCTTTGAATGCTACTGCATTTAACTGTCATTGTGAACAAAATAAGATGCGCGATACCAACGTCTGTGTGCTCTAGGTTAAGGTGTAATCAGATTTGTTTAAACCTGCCATCCAGTGTATGTTAAGCCATCTTCCAAGTCAAATACACATCAATGAGCATTATTGACGTATAATTTTTCTTAACTAAAAATTAGATTTGTGCAATTTAAGACTCAAAGCACATGCTTCATGTTTACCCCTTTGAATTCAGATAATTTAAGTTTAAGGGCATATGAAAACGGGTTACAGATCACTGTACCCACTAAAATGTCACGATTCCAACAACAACAAATACTTTATCTGTAAAAATAAAGTATTTAAAAAAATAAAAAATAAAAAAAACGTAAAAAAAAAAATAATCTGTACCAACAGGGCCAGAAGGATTATCAAGGATCCCCATCACCCCTGCAACAAACTGTTTGTAACCCTCAGGTCAGGCAGACGCCTGCGCTGTCATAAAACACGCACAGAAGAGGATGAGGAACAGTTTTTTCCCTGCGGCAATCAGAGCCCTGAACTCTGCACTCTGAACACTTTAACTTTTAACACTTTTAAACCCAGCCATAATTGAACTTTAACATTTGTACATCTGCCTGTCGATCTATAATAATATTCTTCATTCATAACTATTGCACATTTATTTCATTACTATTGCACATGTAAATTAGGCATAATCATAACTTAATTATAACTTAATAATAACTTAATTATAACTTCCGCTAAAGCCTTTATTGTATTTAATTGTATTTATTGTATTCTATTGTATTTTATTTTACTTACACTGCGTTATTTCTATTTTTTATTTTTACTTCAATTGAGCACAGAATACAGTACATGTCACAAAAACATTTCACTGCACATCTTGTATGAGTATGTGACAAATAAAAACAGCCGGTCTGACTACGAACTAAATCGTGGCTACGCACAGCCTACACACAGAACATGTCAAAGAAATGAAACCAAACACCTTGTAATCACAGTTGACTGTGCCTACATGATGGAATATCATACATCTCGCAAGTTATTTTGCAACAAATGCCATGTAACCAGATTCAATGTTATTTTGGCTGAAAGTGGGTTGCACATAGCCGGACTATATCGGGTCTATAGTTCACAGAAACGGCAAAATGACGGCTATTGCTTTCTGGGAACAAACTAGTGAAATACTGTCTCGTCTAGATGAAGTAAAACCTGAATCAGTTTTATGAATTCTTTAAAACAGTGTGAATGTGAAGAGATAAGAAGGTAGACTTATTTACAAGTCATGTTTTTAATGTTTTCACAGTACATATCGTTTCAAAGCAGCTTTACAGAGATCTGTGTCTTAGCGTCAGTAGCTTTAATGCATTTGACAGTAGCTACGTGTTCAGTCTATAGGTATGTACGTTTGAATATATGCGATGTTGATATATGTGCGCAGGCATAGTCTTCCTTTACAAATTGGCATCGTCAAAATTACTTAAAAATTCATAATACAGAATTTTTAGTCGCTGAATTACTATTCAAAATTTTACAAAAATCTCAAAAACGTACGACTTCAGTCAATATTAGGTAGTTATCATGTTTTTCACTTTAGATACTGATCCAAATAATTAGTAGCTTAGAACGATTTAGTAACACTTGAGTCATTACTAGTGAGTTACCATTAACCTTTATTATAAATTATGCAGTATTCGTGTTATTTATGAACCTGTAGATAGTAGTTCTCTGGAATGTATGAAAGAAAAAAAAAGTTATTGATTAGCTAATAGTGAAATACCACATTCAACTGAGCGCTATTACTTACTAAATCATTAATCAGAGTTTATTTTTAGTTAATAGTAGTTACTAGAATGCTCATAGTGTGTTACTCATTTGTTACTCATGATGATTTTAACAGTTTCGAAATTACAACTGCTAAAACTTCAAATGGACACTGTTGTGCTTTATCATCCTCCTAAAGCACACAAAGATTTTTCTAAATGAATTTGTGAATTTTCTTGGAGACATCATATCAAACTTTGATAAAGTAATAATTCTTGGAGATTTCAACATTCATGTGTGCAGCCCGTCAAACATATTTGTCAATTAATTTATTAGTCTTACTGACTCCTTTGATTTAATTCAGTGGGTGAAAGGCCCCACTCATTTCCAGGGCCACACAAGTGTATCCACTGAAGATCTGGAACAGGGCGATTTTGGTATTTAAGTCTCCTATGAATTACTAAGGAACAATCTTGCTAAATTCTGATTTTGGAAAGCACACCTATTACACTGGTTGCCGGTCCACTATAGAGTAGATTTTGAAAGGATTTTTTAATTTTTTAATGGTCTATAAATCTCTGAGATCCAAATCAGGGACTATTAGTGGTTCCAAGGACTAAATTAAAACTCCATTGTGGAATAGTCTGCCGGTTAGTATTAGGACTGCGAGTACTGTGGGGAATTTGAAATCAAAACTGAAGGCTTATTTGTTAGAAATAGCTTTTAATCGATGATACAGTGGCATGTCATCTGTTTATTGTCTGTAATTTGTTTTGATTGTGTTTATGTCTATGCGATGTACAGCACATTGGTCAACAGTTGTTTTAAATAGTGCTTTATAAATAAAATGACATTGACAAATCTAGATAACACCCTTTCATGCATGAATTATCATAACCTCAGTCAGGATTTTTTTCCTATGTGTTTTTATTGCTCTTAGGGCATGAAAAACAAGAATTGATTTTTATTTTATTTTTTTTACAAATTTTTCAAAGAGATCTTCAGATGTCCACTTGAGTGGACAGCATGCGGTTGGTTTAAACTGAAGATATACTGTATTAAATATAAGACAATAATCAAACAGATAAAGTATGTGAATTTAACAAACTAATCAATGCAATTATATCAAATCATGTGAAAACTATAAAATATATACAAAAAATAAAAATGCAAAATATTGCAATGGCTTCATACAACTTCATACAAGTTGCGTGATTCCATCAGAATTTTCTACAGCCTGTCAAGCTACAACTGTGGAAACCACTCAGATGCTCCCTCCAGTGCACCAGAGTATGGAGATTTACCCTTATTAGCTGATAATTCTGATTATGTTCAAGATGGACATGCACATTTCTATCATAGCCCTCCTCTGAGAAAACCTAGCGATACGTTTTTTCAATCTCATCTGAAATGATCAGTGTTGGGGGTAACGCATTACAAGTAACATGCATAACACATTCAGATTACTTTTTTGATGTTACAAGTAATGTTACAAGTAACATGCATTACCTAATCAATTACTTTTTGATCTAACAAGTAATTAACTACAAGTAATGTGTATTACCTAATCAGATTACTTTTTGATGTAACGAGTAAAGAAACGCATTACAAGTAACATGCATTACGTAATCAGATTACTTTTTGATGTTATGAGTAAAAAAACGCATTACAATAATGCACATTACATAATCAGATTACTTTTTGATGTTATGAGGAAGGAAAAGCATTAAAAGTAACATGCATTTATGTAATCAGATTACTTTTTGATGTTATTAGTAAAAAAACGCATTACAATAACATGCATTATAAAATCAGATTACTTTTTGATCTAACAAGTAAAGTAATGCATTACAAGTGTCATACATTATGTAATCACATGACTTTTTTCGATGTCAATGAAAATTACATTCTAATAATACATACATTTATTTACAGTAAAAAAGTCAATGCATATTACGTTTTTAAGTTTTAAATTTCAAAACCAATATTCACATTATAATTATGAATTGTAGCTGAAATATAGCCATTGCATGCATGACGTCCACTACAGTGGACATGTGATTAATCAGAGTTTTCTCTCAATCTAAAATCAAAACTTGGAAAATTTTACTGTTATGACTCATTAGATATTGCTTTATGCTGCAATATTTTTTTTACCTACAAGAGTCTCCTAGGATAGAAGGAATCGGTGGATATTCTGGAGCAACTTGGCATGTCTGACTGACCCTTGACCATCACAACACAACGGCTTGCCACTTGGTTGCAATTTATAGGATGATGCACAAGGGTCCAATGAAGAGGCTGATGTGCAACTTTGCCATAAAAACCCGTGCAAATTCAAGAAAATGCTTTTTTAATAGCTGTCCACTGTAGTGACCACTATGCGTGAAAGGGTTAAAAAACAGAGACATCAACTTGCCGACAAAGGTTCGGATAGTCAAAGCTGGTTTTCCCAATAGCAACGTATGGCTGTGAGAGCTGGATCATAAGGAAGGCTGAGCGTAAACTAGAATTGATGCTTTCGAACTGTGGTGTTGGAGAAGACTCTTGAGAGTCCCTTGGACTGCAAAGAAAATTAAATCAGTCAGTCCTAAAGGAAATCTGTTCACTGGAAGGACAGATACTAATGCTAAAGCCCAAACTCAAATACTTCGACCACATAATGAGGACCCTGATGCTGGGATTGATTGAAGGCAGGAGGAGAAGGGTAAGGCAGAGGATGAGATTGTTATAGTGTCATTGATGAAATGAACATGAAATTGGGCAAACTTGAGGAGATAGTTGAAGACGGGGAGGCCTGACATGCTGTACTTCATGGAGTCGCAAAGAGTCGGGCACGATTGGGAGACTGAACAACAACAACAACAACAACAACAACAACAACAACACACTTTGGCCATTATTTATTTGTCTTTAAACTTAAGAACACTTGCTTATAAGAATATTCTCATATTTTGTGTATATCAAAGATGACCTTGGAATCCTTTAGATACAGGTTTGACATTAGTTTATTTAATTATAAACACACTGCAATCAGTACATATAAAACAAATAGTAATTCATAAATGCTAATTCATAATCAAACCTACACCTCTATTTAATAGAAAACGCATTTGTATAATGGATATATAGTATATGATATCTAGTTTTTTTCTCCATTCTTTCACCTGATGGAGTTTTGGTTCCTTGCCACTGTCGCCTTTGACTTGCTTAGTTGGGGACAGTTAATATTCAACAATATTATTAATCTGCCTGCATTGACACCATTATATGAGAACTGAACTGGACAATGACATCACTGTTTTATCCAGAGCGGCTATATATATATATATATATATATATATATATATATATATATATATATATATATATATATATATATATATATATATATATATAATTTAACTAAATTAATTACTTTTTTACAACAAGAATGAACCATCACAGAACTTACTTAAGATGGGGTCCGTTCTTCGTACGTCACTAACTCAGTTAACTGGATTTGATTGTTGGCGATTTGGCATGATCTTGGATTGTTTGGTTCTTCGAAGCTCATCCTAGACTTGCTGTCATAGCAACAGGTGCGCAATCTTAAACCTGCTCGGGAGCTTATTTCATGTAAACAGGATTAGATCCCGGCTTCATAAGCGGAGCTGATATGGGAAGTCCAGCGCAGCGCAATAGTGCACTTTCTGAGATATAGATTTATTCTCGTGACTCGTGAGATTGTCGTTTACATTATTAATTTGTTGGAAACGCACATTTATTTTCGACTTGTCGGAGTCTGGCTTTAACTACAGCACAAACTGTTTGCATTGCCCTAAGATTATTTGCGAGTGGCTCTTTCCTTTACACTATTGGAGATGCAGAGAAGTGTCATTCGGAGTTTACCTGGCACTTTTAGGTTTAAAAAACAGTTTTAGTTTTTTTGTGGCATGTCCAAGCCACTGAAGACCCAATGTTGTAAAGCAGTTTTTTAAAGCAGTTTTTTTTTGTTTTGTTTTTTAAGGCTATCAGAATTTTTTTATGAAGATCATGCAATCATGACCATGCCGATTACAGTAGGCCCTATATGTCACTCAGGCTTCACTAACGTGACTTGTACCATAGGCTACCATAGACTGCCATCAAGGCCTCAATGAAGGGGATTACGTGAACAGAAAGGGGGTTCACAATGTAAATGTGCAGCCCAGTTACTATTGTGATTCTTAATATTCCAGATTAGTAATATTATATCAAACTAAAAAAAGGAAGTTGACTAAAATCTTCCATATCACAAGTGTGAAAGCAAAATGGCCAGGATCTGTGCATGACTTAAGCATTTTCAGAGATTCACATTTATGCACATTATTTGAAAGTGGTAAGGAAAGTTCCACAATTAAATATCAAGCTCACTGTATTACATACACTTATGCTGATCCTAACAGAACTGCATTTCTTCATAGGTGATTATGACATGTTCCTGCCTGCAGACAGGTGTTTTATGACCCCATTCCCTGACCCAAACCAGTTACAATGCAGCTCTAGCCAGGACAAAGGCACACAATGAAATGAACTTTGGCTAAAGGGAAGATGTCAGTGTCTGATAAGTCTGAGGGTTGCACACCTGACAGGGCCTGTGACATTGTTGAATGTGCCATATTACACAACACTGGCAAAAAAAAAACAAAAAAAAAAAACACTTTTCATTAAATGTTTAATAAAAGACAAAAATGTTTAGTTCCTTGAGTTTTATTTCAATTGTTCTTTGTAAAGAAAAGCCAGTGGTCAAGTGCCTGCAACAAGAGATATTAGACACATGCCTCATGCAACAAATAAAAAGGAAAGGTTGGCTATTCACTGCCCACCTGTAGGCCTATGTCTCTCTGTCTGTGCAGACTCTTCTGTAGGCCTTTCTGTAGATGTGGAATCCTGCAACTTATATTGCAGCCATAAAGCATACAAGTATAAATTAAGTAAAGTTATTTATGCACTTGCAGGTAGGCTAGTTCCTCCATATGACAGTTATCTGAGAGGGTTTATTCACTGTCCAGTGCAATGGAAACAAATGGACATTACAAAGTCTTATACTTTCTTTCCTTTGGAAAGTTAGAAAATGTCCACTTACTGCACATATTTCAGCCACCACTTTCTTGGGAACAGATACAAGTGTTGGTGTATTGTGTAAAAGTGCACAAAAGAGGAAACACAATGCATTACAATGAACTACACACGGGAAACGTGATGGCAAAATATTTTTACATTAACATAAGTTTATCAGGTTTCACTTTCAGAAGTCGAAGCAATTCATCATTACTCAAGATTTAACAGTTGAAATGACTATACGGCCTTAATTTAATGCAGCAAAAATTATTTTACAGTGTAGGCTACTAAGATCTTTTCTTTTTTCTCAGCCTTTTTCTTGGTTGCTTTAACAGACAACCATTTTTTTAACAGTGCCTTTTATAAAAGAGACTATAATATAACTAAAAATTACCATTATGTAGAATATTTTTGTACTTTTGTACCCATGTTCTAGTGTGGTGACTCTGACATTACAGTGAACAAAGTAATTATGCAATTATTAAAATACAAATATATAGCCTAATAAGTGATAAAAAACATCTAACATGGCCACTTCTAACGGATTTACATTGTCTGCTACTTTTTGCCAGCCCTCTCTCCTGGCTTTTGCAGACTTTGAGGTGTTCCCTGGCGTTTTGATTAAACATTAAAATTCCGAATAAACTTCGACTATTAGTTCTTGCTCTGCTGAGGAAAAAACTAAGCCCGCTCTTTGGCCACGCTGAGCAGCCAATAGCAGCGTTGCTGATCAATGTTTCTACTATCGACACATATCCCCTTTTAAACCAGAGCATGAACGCGCAATTATCTCAGATAACTCAATCCAGCGATACTAATCATAAACAACAGGTGTGTTCGAAGAACCCAATTAGCCGGATCATGATTAGCACGATGATATCATCTTGGATGTGTCATTTGATCTCGGATGTAATAAGCAACGTACGAAGAACGAGCCCCTGGACTGTGACGCTATTTTCTTCTAGAAACAAAAAGAGCTATATAAATAAAGGTGACTTGACTTGATATAATCACAAAAACTCAACCTACACACATGAAGTCTGGTTGTTTCGGAGCAACATATTAAATTTTTAGAATGATTTATACAAAAACTCTTTTTTTTTTCTCTTCACTCATGCTCATGTATAAATCAGTAATAAATCAGTAGGATGTTACCCGATTATCTGGCTGGAATCATATCTATATGTTTAAACAATTTAAATCATTGTCTAATTCTCTGTCAATCCTGGCCAATTCTATATAGTCTTTTAGTTCCTCTCTTGTTTTTTGTATTTCCTTCTGGACATTGCAGAGCTCATTATGTGTTCTTCTCATCTCTGCAATGGATTTGAGGACACTGGAGTTGACCTTTTCTGGATCATCTACTTTTCCCTGTCTCATCTGGTGAATGTCTACAGAATCCATCACTATGAAGGCGACATCAAGGATGACTAGTAGTCCACTTAACACTCCTGAGACTGCTTCTGCCACAACTCGTCCTACTCTTGCAGTCTGAGTAGCAATTCTGCTAATGTTTGCCAACAGACCTAAATTCATGAGTTGTGTGGCACACAAAACATTTCTCTTTTCTAAATTGCATGATATTTGTACATTGTCAAAAGTCGAGTTGCCGAAAAAAACACTGAACTTTGTGATTTTTCTCAGTACCTTTCTCAGTGTGTTCAGTGGTGTGAGAATTGGTTCGCTTACAGATTTATACTTCTGCTGAATTTGTTTAAGGCTCTCTCTGAATGATTTTTGTTGTACAGTATTAGTAATGGTGGATGCAGCACCTGTTACTCCACCTGCAACTCCTACTCCAACACCAACACCAGTAACAATCAGAGACACCCCAAGAGTGAATGGAGCCAAGATTAAACCAACTAATGCAGTGATTCCTCCAGCTGCTCCAATCACTGAACCTGACAGACTCCCCGCTGTGGCGCTGTAATGTGCAGACTCCATCGAATCCGTTATTCTTCCCCACTCACTAACTAAGTCCTCAATGTCTTTATGGTGCTTGCTGTAGGCCTTATCGAAGGTGCTGACGGACTTCATGAAACTCTGTAGCAGTGCTTCTGGCGTTCTGCTGTTTCGGTCTACTGCATCTGTCAGGAATGGTTTCGCTAGAATCTCTTCAGCTGAAGGTCTGTCTTTAGGGTCACGGCTGAGCATTTGTCTGATTAGTTTCCGTAGTTCCTCTGAGTATCTCTCCGAGATGTGAGGGAGGTTTCCTGCCATGCTGACAGCGTGAAGTATGTGGCGCTGCATGCCATCTGCCTGTGGAGGAAAAAAGAAAACAATTAAGAATCTGGTTGGTGTCAGTAGGGGTTGAAGAAAAAAAAAAGGAAAGTAACACTCCTGATCTAGACACAGGTGTGACACATGAGGGTAAATCAAAAACCATGGAAGCAAATAATAAAGACAAAGTAATCTTATCTGGCAAGAGTACAAAACAACTTCAAACTCAGGGGCAATTTACACAAAGTCCTTTGTGGATAAGTCTCTGGTGTTGCGGTTACCAGCTTCACCCAAGAAAGTGGATCCTCCTGCTGCTGGTCCCAGCACTCCACCTCCCCCATCAGCCTGTAGTCCCTACGGCTCCGCCTTGGCCCCTCTCTCAGGCTCCACCAGGCTCCTTCGTCCCTACAGTTCCACCTAGGCTCCTCCCTCCCTCAGGCTCCACCAGGTTCCCTCGTCCCTACGGCACCACCTTGGCTCCACCCTCCCTCAGGCTCCACCAGGTTCCCTCCTCCCTACGGTTCCACCTTGGCTCCTCCCGCCCTCAGGCTCCACCAGGCTCCACCAGGCTCCCTTGTCCCTACGGCTCCGCCTTGGCTCCTCCCTCCCTAAGGCTCCACCAAGCTCCACCCTCCCTACGGCTCCACCTTGGCTCCACCCGGCTCCCTCGTCCCTACGGCTCCACCTTGGCTCCACCCTCCCTCAGGCTCCACAAGGCTCCCTCATCCCTACGGCTCCACCTTGGCTCCACCCTCCCTCAGGCTCCACAAGGCTCCCTCATCCCTACGGCTCCGCCTTGGCTCCTCCCTCCCTAAGGCTCCACCAAGCTCCCTCGTCCCTACGGCTCCACCTTGGCTCCACCCGGCTCCCTCGTCCCTACGGCTCCACCTTGGCTCCACCCTCCCTCAGGCTCCACAAGGCTCCCTCATCCCTACGGCTCCACCTTGGCTCCACCCTCCCTCAGGCTACACCATGCTCCACCAGGCTCCCTTGTCCCTACGGCTCCGCCTTGGCTCCTCTCTCCCTAAGGCTCCACCAGGCTCCCTCATCCCTACGGCTCCACCTTGGCTCCACCCTCCCTCAAGCTTCACCAGGCTCCCTCATCCCTACGGCTCCACCTTGGCTCCACCCTCCCTCAGGCTCCACCAGGCTCCCTTGTTCCTTGTCTCTCGGGCTCCACCAGGCTCCTTCGTCCCTATAGTTCCACCTAGGCTCCTCCCTCCCTCAGGCTCCACCAGGTTCCCTCGTCCCTACGGCACTACCTTGGCTCCACCCTCCCTCAGGCTCCACCAGGTTCCCTCGTCCCTACGGTTCCACCTTGGCTCCTCCCGCCCTCAGGCTCCACCAGGCTCCCTTGTCCCTACGGCTCCGCCTTGGCTCCTCCCTCCCTAAGGCTCCACCAAGCTCCCTCGTCCCTACGGCTCCACCTTGGCTCCACCCGGCTCCCTCGTCCCTACGGCTCCACCCTCCCTCAGGCTCCACAAGGCTCCCTCATCCCTACGGCTCCACCTTGGCTTCACCCTCCCTCAGGCTACACCATGCTCCACCAGGCTCCCTTGTCCCTACGGCTCCGCCTTGGCTCCTCTCTCCCTAAGGCTCCACCAGGCTCCCTCATCCCTACGGCTCCACCTTGGCTCCACCCTCCCTCAAGCTTCACCAGGCTCCACCAGGCTCCCTCGTCCCTCAGGCTTCACTAGGCTCCCTCATCCCTACGGCTCCACCTTGGCTCCACCCTCCCTCAGGCTCCACCAGGCTCCACCAGGCTCCCTTGTCCCTACAGCTCCGCCTTGGCTCCTCCCTCCCTAAGGCTCCACCAAGCTCCCTCGTCCCTACGGCTCCACCTTGGCACCACCTTGGCTCCACCCTGCTCCCTCGTCCCTACGGTTCCACCTTGGCTCCACCCGGCTCCCTCGTCCCTACGGCTCCACCTTGCCTCCTCCCTCCCTCAGGCTACACCAGGCTCCCTCCATCGACTCCGCCATGGGCTTGCTCTGGTGTACCACATGTCCACTCCTCCCATCATCACCATCCTGGTTCCTTCCACCAGAGCTTCCTCTTCACCAGTCCTCCGTCCACCTCCGGAACCACCTCCTCAGCCTCAGCCAAGAGGGGGGCGTTCTGTCACGGTTATGCGCTTTACTTTAATTTTTACTGACTTTGTCTCTTCAGTCACGTCTCATTTGTTTTAAGATCTCGCCACAATCTGTTGTCATGGACACTGATCATCACAACTGCTAGTCCTGTAGTTCGTTATCTCTTTGAGTTTTGTTCCTCAGTTTGATCTGTTGAGCATCCTGTATTTGTGCACAACACTGTTTTGTGGTGTTTGCTCATTGTTTGTATTTAACGTTTTGAGTTATTTAATAAATGTTTTATTTGATCCTTTTGGCATTTCATCATCATCATTGGACTGAAAGTGTGACAGTAATATGGTGTTTTTTGGGAAAAAATAAAAATAAATACTCACCCACAAATCAAGCATGCAGAGATCATGGAGCAACCATCCCAATGACCATATGTCACTAAAACAGCCGATACATGACAATGAAAATCAAGAAGTATGTGTACCATGTAAAACATGTTATATGTTATCTACTAAAAAATATAATGTGTAGTATTGCTACCATAATTTTTGTGTGTATTATAAGGCTTTTGCCCTATTCGGACAGTAATGGTTTCTCATGTGGACGTCTGTAAAAACACCTCAGTGATAAAACATTCATATGTTTAATATATATATAACATATGGCAATTTATTGATGGTGGAGGAAACAACAAGGAGTTTTATGATCCTATGAACCCACTGTGGTCAGTCGCATGATTGTCTGCTGTAAATAAATGAATATGAATAAATTCATATTTAATTTAATAATAGTATAATAATGTAGAAAGATATATTTGAAATGGTTTTCAGTCTTGCATTTTATCTCAAAAGGATGCAATTTTAAAAATATGGGAATCAGCGGAAACAAGTTATTGAAGCCTCTTATTTACATGAGGTAAAAATAAAGCTGCTTGTTTAGTATTTTTAATGTTGTGTATAATAGCCTACATATTTTAAAATTCTATCATATATATTGCTGTCACAATAACGGCCCATTTCAAATGTTTATGTGCTTTTTTCTCTTTCTCCTTTTTGTTCGCTGAGGTGGAGCGGTGATGAAATATTGTTCTTATAAATACTTTCCAGCATTTCAGTAATTAAAAAGTACATCTTTAAAACAGTAAACTAAACAGTGAATCAAGAAAGTAAATCCCCACACGATCTTGGTGTTCTTCAATAAACAGTAGGTAATTCAGCCGGGGATTTTTACGCTGATGATGGGAGAAAAACACTGACATTCTGGATTCTGATGGCAATAAAAATCACTGAATAACCCTGTAAATGTTGAAAATACCTCACAACCCCATGAGAAACAATTACCATCTGAATAGGGCTTTGGTTTCTTTAATGGAATCTACCTGAATAAATCATGCAAAATTTAATTTTGATTACCTTTTAATAATGGTGAACATATCAATATTGTTTATACATTCAGTTATCCAAAAGCATACCTCTTGGAATTATATTTCTTCCGATGAACTTCTGGGCTGATGTAGAGGTTTGTACCCACAACTGAATTAGCATATTCATCAGCTCTGCAAAGGAAAAAACAATGTAAACTCAAACCTGTAACAGCCCAGGACTTCAGGTTTTGTTCCATCACTAGTTCCCATTAAAGCTCCAATATGTAAAATTGTTTCACCACAAGAGGGCGCAGTTTCCAACAATAACAAAGGCGAAGCTTGATGACGCTATGAAGGAGGTGACGATGGGAGATGTCGTTTTTAATGTGTTTTCACCATCTAGCGATGTATCTAAATGGAATTAATGAATCATGATCACGGATGAGGTAATTTATTCATTTTTGTATTACCTATATGTCTGATCGTTTTTATTAGTTTTAGTCACGTTCATACTCTTTTTAGTCTAGTCAAGTTTTAGTCAACGAAAACTAATGACATTTTAGTCTAGTTTTAGTCAACGAAAACTGATGACATTTAGTCTAGTTTTAGTCGACGAAAACTGATGACATTTAGTCTAGTTTTAGTCGACGAAAACTGATGACATTTTAGTCTAGTTTTAGTCAATGAAAATTGTATTTTAGTCTCTTTTTAGTAATGTGATTCTATTTAACCCAGTCAATATAGAATTTCAAGGTTATCTTATTATAGGCTAGTAGCCTATATTTAGGGCTGTGACAGTGGCAGTTTTTTTTACCACCGTGGTAATGGACCAACTACCGGCGGTGGTTGGGGGGTTATTTAAAAAAATAAAAACTCGTTTTATATTTCCACACAAAGACGCGTGATATAGCCAACCACTCTGCGCTTTGAGAGGGATGTGGCATGTGGGACACGAGCAGGAAAGAGACCATCGATCTCTTTATGATATCTTCGTGTTTTCTATTTGATGTAAATTGGTCTGAAGAGTGAATTTTATCCTCCACAAGGGCGAAATATTTAGGCTATGTTTGAGATTGCGCTGCCAGAGAAAGTGAAACTAAAAATCACCCGCGCGTGTGAAACGCGCTTTACAAACTTGACGCGCCCTATGTCTAATATAACAAGCACAAACTGTGTTAAAAAGAATTTGACATGCAAGTACAAATGTAGGCTATCTGTCCTACAGCGTTTTTCTACTTTACCACAGTAAAGAATACGAATATAATAGGCCTAATTAAAAGCGAACCAAAGAAACGTTTATCCCTTTAGAAAACGTGAGACGTGAGTGAAGATTTGGGAAAAGAAACAAGAGATTCCATGCAGGGATGCACAATTTTTGGATATTCGATTAGTTTATTTAATTAAAGAATATCGAATAGGTTGTGCGATTATTCTCTAAAATAAAATCTCCATGTTCTGGTGCTGATGCGGTGACGTGTTCATGTAACCAGAGACGCTGCCAATAACATACAGCTGTCACAAAGAACCGGCAAAAGTAATGATTATGAATGTGTCAAATATATCAATGAGACATTTTAATAGAATAACTAATGGAGTTATATTGTTAAATTCGCTGATAATCGAGTGACCAGATCGCAAACCAGAATTTAAAGCCGACAAAGCTATGGGTTCACGCACAACTCTCTCATTCGTCGTGACGTTATAACATTTCGTCTCGTCTCGTTTTGGTCAACGAAAATGAAAAGACATTTTAGCATAGTTTTTATTTTGTAAACCACATTTAGTCTCGTTTTTATTTGTCAACGATATTGCATTATACATGTATTTTAGTCATCGTCACATGACCATGCATTTACGTCTAGTCTCGTCTCGTTTTCGTCAGGTGATAACGGTTCGTTGACGACAATATTTTGTCATAATTTTCGTTGACGAAAGCAACACTAGTTACAACTTACAGCTATTTGTCCAATGATTTGTTGGGTTAATGTTGTGCAGTTTTACGTGTTTATGGTGTTACATCCAGCGATTGTCTGTATTTCTCCTGTTCTGTATTCCCGTGTCTTGTTGTTATCCTAGGTCAGTTCCTGTGCTTAATTGATGGGGTGTGTCGGCGCCCGCGAGGCGTGTCCCAGCTGATGGCATAAAGAGGGCTTGGTTGTGGCGCGTCGGGCAGGAAGAGAGCGGGAGAGAGCGGCTTTGTTTTGTGTTTGAATTGTTGCTTTAAGTTGATCCTTGGTTATGTAAACTTTTGAGTTAACAAATAAATCCTTAGATATTTGTTTGCCGAACTTTCTCCTGCCTCTTTTGTTACTATTTGAGAGCCAGTAGTAACAAAGTGGGGGCTCGTCTAAAAACAATTTTGCCTATAACCTATTGTAATCGGAGGCTGATGTGACGCTCGCTCGCGTGTCTCCGTTATTAAATCTGGCGTTGTTGTTTTTTTTGGGCGATTGCAAGTAATGTGAATAGAGGAAAAAGCTGTGCGGTCGGATAGTAGGCTAAACCTAAACGTTATATATTGTGCCTTGTGTGTTTCTGGGACTAATATGAATGTTTGTTGTCTTGTTGGAGCCAGGACAATAGATTTTCTATTGTAATCAGAGGCTACACGGGAATGTTGGACATGGAGGGTAAGTTCAGCGATATGTATTTAATCAATTAGCCATAACCTTTCTTTTTGTGCTTACATAGGTTGCGTGTTTTTGGGTCGTGGGGTTTTTTGTTTTTGAACAGGTCTGTGGCTAGAGCATTGGTCTCGGGGGCACTACCGAGGAATTGGGGAAATCGCCAGATTACTGGTTGTTTAGCCACTCCTGCGGGCTTGGTGTTTAATCCATCCCACCGCAGACCTGTTTGAAGATCCGCGTCTAGGTAAATTGTATGGGGTATTTTTTGTAAGCTTAAGAGAAATGGTTATATGGTTTTTGAAAATGTCGCTGGCCTACCCGGCTCATGTTTAATTCATTCAGATCGTACAGACTGTAATAAGAAACGTTGATTTGAGTTCTTAATAATAGCGGTCTGTATTAGTTGAAGGATGGCGTCACCGGTAAAAACCTTTGTAGAGGAACCCTCAAAGTTTTTGTTAAATGCATTGACAAAGGAACAATTAATAGAACTTGCTGATCATTATAAAATAGAGCTTACAAGTAAGCGATATAAAAAAGAGATCAAAAGTATAGTGAATGAAGCCTTGTGCGCCAAGGGTTTACTCATAGCGTCTGCCGATGCATCTGAAGATGATGATGATGATGATATAGTTTCTCCGACTTCAGGTCATGCAGAAAACTTAACCTTTGCTGAACAAAAAGAATTGTTACTCTTACAATTAGAAAATCGTAAGTTAGAACATCAAATGCATATGGACAGGTTGCGTCTAAACGAACAGAATGAACGTGCGAAACGAGCACTAGAGCAGCAAAAGCTTGAACTTGAAGCTGAACGTTTGGATCTAATAAAACAAGGGAGAATGTCTGGTTTAGGGGATTCGAAGTTCGATATCTCCACTAGTTTACGGCTTCTTCCCTCATTTAATGAGAAGGATGTCGATACTTTTTTCCTGTTATTTGAAAGGGTGGCAGACGCGCAGGGTTGGCCTGATATACATCGCGCTCTTATGCTGCAGTGCACTCTTACGGGGAAAGCACAGAGAGCGTTCTCCGCGCTCAGTGTGGATGATGCGAAAGACTACGAAATCATAAAGGCGTCAGTTTTAAGATCATTTGAGTTAATTCCTGAAGCCTATCGGCAGCGATTCAGAGGTATGCGAAGACGTTTCGATCAAACCAATGTGGAGTTTGCGAGAGATTTGCGGTTACAATACCAACGCTGGTGCGTCGCCTCTAATGTTCAAACAGTTGATAACATGACAGACTTAATAGTCTTAGAGCAATTTAAGAACACATTGCCGGAGCGTGTTGCGATATATATTGCTGAAAAGCAGGCAACAAACGAGGCTGATGCTGCTGTGTTGGTAGATGAATACGAACTAACGCATAAAGCTCATTCTGGCGAAAGCGTGCGTTCAGTAAGTGGACAAAGAGACGCGTTTTCTTTTCGTAATAAAACTCCAAACGTTAATCCTCCACCAGTAAATCAGGATCGCTCAAGTGTAACGTCTGATGCAGAGCAAATTTGCCGTTATTGCCAAGGGAAAGGTCATTGGAAAGGGAGTTGTCCAGTGCTGAAGTCAAAAGCTAAAGCTCGTTTTTCGTTTGTGAAACCTGCTGCTTTGGCTGTGTCGCCTGGTAATTCAGATGTTGTGCTTAGTAAACTGAAGCCTAATTATCTTCCATTTATTTCAGATGGATTTGTTTCACTACTTGGCAACGAGGAGAAGTTTCCTGTAAAAATCTTGCGGGATACAGGAGCATCAGAGTCCTTTATTTTGGAGTCTGTGTTGCCGTTTTCTTCTTCCTCAAGGTCCGGGAGGTCACTTTTGGTGAGAGGTATTGATCTTAGTACTCTAGAAGTCCCTTTGCATAAGGTTGTGCTCTACTCTGAGTTGGTAGAGGGGGAAGTTGAGTTGGGAGTACGCCCAGCCCTCCCTGTTGATGGGGTGTCTGTTATATTAGGGAATAATCTGGCTGGCGGCCGTGTTTGGCAGACTAGTCCTATTCCTGTGGTGACTGATTCTCCTCAGCTGGGGAATGAATCTGATGACTGTTTTAAAGAATTTCCTCAGGTGTTTGCTGCTTGTGCGGTGACTCGGGCTGCTAGTCGTGCTGACGTGGAGGACCTGGAGGTTAAGGCTGCTGCAGGAAAGGTTAGCTTTGCTTTAACAGATTTTCCCTTGACTCTTTCTCAAGAAGAGCTAGTCAAGGAACAGCATACAGATCAATCTCTGTCTTCGTTGTTTGAGCGAGCTGTTCCTGCTGACTGTTTTGAGAGTGTGGATCATGGTTATGGTGTTCTAGATGGCTTGCTAGTGAGGAAATGGACACCCGCAACAAACATTTCACTGGGGGAACCATGGTTTCAGGTTGTTGTGCCTATCACCATTCGACAGCTGGTGTTAAAGACTGCTCATGATCTGTTGGGGCATTTGGGGGTGAGAAAGACGTATGATCGCATTATGCGTCATTTCTATTGGCCAAAATTAAAGAAAGATGTTGCGGCTTACATTAAAACCTGCCACATTTGCCAGATGACTGGAAAGCCCAATCAGGTTATAAAGCCTGCACCCCTGCATCCAATACCTGTTGTAGCTGGTCCTTTTGAACATTTACAGTTGGACTGTGTAGGGCCATTAGTTGGTGCTAAATCTGGGTCTAGGTATTTGCTGACCGTAATGTGTCAGGTAACCCGTTATCCTGCTGCCTACCCACTACGCTCTATTACTACCAGGGCCATTGTAAGGGCTCTTACACAGTTTTTTTTCTATATTTGGTATACCAAAAGTTGTCCAGACTGACCAGGGCTCAAATTTTATGTCTCGTGTTTTTGCTCAGGTCTTACGCCAGCTTCATATTAAACACAACAAAGCCTCGGCTTACCATCCTCAGAGTCAAGGTGTTCTTGAACGTTTCCACCAGACACTAAAGTCCCTTCTCCGTGCATATTGTATGGAGTTGGGACGTGACTGGGAGGAGGGTTTGCCATGGCTGTTGCTTGCCTCTAGGGAAGTCGTTCAAGAGAGTACAGGGTTCAGCCCTAATGATTTAGTGTTTGGCCATTCTGTACGTGGACCTTTGGCTGTCCTAAAAGATGGTTTGGACCTCAAAGAACCACCAAAAGCCTTGTGTGATTATGTCAATGGTTTTAGGAGACGTCTTTATGAGGCGGGGAGGTTGGCCCGTGAGAAGTTAAACACTCAGTCTAAAATGAAGGAGCAGTATGATAAGCGAGCGGAGCGTCGTGTTTTGGCAGTCGGTGATAAAGTGTTGGCTCTTTTGCCGGTTGTGTCATCTCCTTTCCAGGCAAAGTTTTCTGGACCGTATATGGTTGTCAAGAAGGTTTCAGATGTTAATTATGTAATTGCCACTCCGGACCGAAGGAAAAGTACTCAGTTGTGTCACCTTAACCTGCTTAAGCCATATCATGAACGTTTAGATGCATTTAAGAGTAAAACTGCTGCACAGCCTGTGGCTCTAAGTGATGCCAGTTTGTCTCCTGTTTTTTCTCTTGTTCCTCCGGTGGCAGCGCAGGAGCAAGAGGAGATCAGAACTCCTGATGATGGGGTTTTGCGTGCGCGTTTGCACAATTCTGAGACATTGAAGCAACTTCCACAGTTGTTGCAGCACTTGTCTGGGGACAAGTGTGCTGAGATAATTAATTTAATTAATGACTTTCCGACTCTCTTCTCAGATACTCCGACTCAGACGCATCTCTTGGAACATGATATAGATGTTGGTGACGCTTCTCCAATTAGGCAGCGGTTTTATCGTGCTTCTCAAGAGAAGCGGAAGTACATCGACACAGAGGTAGAGTACCTTCTCGACAATGGGCTGGCTGAACCTTTTTTTTAACAACACATCCGATTGTATTTAATTGTACTGCCATAATCTCGGTCACCACACGTGATAAAAAGCCTTACCGAAGTACAAAGAGCAATATAACTTTGTTTATAAGTGCTATTATTGACAGTTGCGTGTGTTGCAGGGAAACACAGATACATCCTCACTGGAATGATCAAATCCAGATGAGACCTGGAGTCCTCCTAAGAATATAAGGAATGTAGCATCACAAAAATTGATTTGCTTACCTGTCTATCAATACACTCGCGAGAGCAGAGTCTCTGTCAAGTCCAAGATTGTCACGCAGCTCTCTCCATCTCGAAAACGCCTGGCCGATATTTATCCGGGTTTTATTCCTCTGTTTGTCACACAGTCTGCGTGTATCCAAATATGGACGCTTTCGTTTTGTTGGCACTTCAAACTCGCCAAAGAGTAATCGTGATCCATAACAACTATAACCATACAGTCTATGGGGTTGTTTACACCTGGCCACTTCATGCGTTTTCTCAGATCGGATAGCTATCTGATTTATCAAAATGATTCCATTTACACCTGGTCGCATAAATGTGTTTGTGCGAAACGGATTTAAATCCGATCTTCAATTCCCGCGCTATATGCAGATTTAATGGAGTGCACGTCACCGAAGGCAACAGATATGAGCTGCATTTTATTGATCATCAGCTAAAATTTCAAAATCAAAGACCGCAATAAGAGAGAGCGGCAACAGCCCTGGTAAGATCATTTCGTTTCTTTACTTTTAATGATGATGATTGTGTATTAAGCGTCTGCGACTTACTTTCACTTTGATTTGCGATGGTTTGCACGTTGGCTTAATGAATAGATGCTCAGCTTCTCATCTGCGGTGATGCGTGTTCCAGTACCGTCGTCATATCTGGCTATAACATTACATATAGCCTATAACACGCTCTCACACGTTTATTTTTTAGCATTTTTGGGAGGAGTCAAATTTACATATGTGGTTTCAACAACCAGATGCATTTACACTTATCTAGTTTTGTCTGGAATGCGGCCCAGACCACCTCCTGAAGTGGTTTGAGCGATCAGATTCAAATCCGTCTCGAATGCGTTTCGGAGGGCATTTACACCTGGTCTTTTCACGATCGGATAGCTATCCGATCTGAGAAAACGCATGAAGTGGCCAGGTGTAAACAGCCCCATATGGCTATAACGCTATAGGGCCTAACCACCACTTCCGCATTTGACCATGTGATATTCCGGTGTGGTGGAATATCACATGGTCCACACCGGAAAAAAAGGATAGTGCGGACATTGCGTCACTGAGAGGCGACATTTCTTTTCCGGGACGGACAGTTATTTAAAATCGGAATTTCTCTGAAATAAAAAATCTTTGGAGACTTTTGAGATATTGTAAGTACACAACTGGAGGAAATATGTAACACTGTGCAAGTTATTTTCGGAAATTTTATTACAAAATTGTTACATATTGGAGCTTTAATGTTTTTTTGTTTTTTTTCTACCTTTCCAATGCTTTTGAGCTTCCAAAATCTCCAAGACTGATGTAACCATCTTCAGTCAGGAAGACATTCTACAATGACAGCAGAAATCTCATAAGTCTGCCAGATTTGACTTTGTGATGTGATTTATTGAGCCTTATCAGTGCATACCTGAGGTTTAATATCTCTATGAAGAATGTTCTTCTCGTGTAGATACTGCAGAGCCAGACAAATCTGAACCAGCCAGTCGAGGATCTACACACATGGAGAAAGTAATCCCTACGTTATGGGACCAATGTGCCCACAAGTATAGTAATACCAGTCAATTTTGACCTTGTGGGGACATTTTTTGGTCTTCATGAGGAAAGCCTATAAATCATACAGAATGAGTTTTGTGTGAAGGTAGGTTTAGGGGTCGGGTGTGTGTGTGTGTGATGGGTAGGTTTAGAGGTCGGGTTAGTGTGTGTGTGTGTGTGTGTGTGTGTGTGTGTGTGTGTGTGTGTGTGTGTGTGTGTGTGTGTGATGGGTAGGTTTATAAGGTTATAATGAGGTTAAAGGTGCTGTATGTAACTTTTTTTATAAAATGAATCCTTTTTTTATTGCCTGTCTGTGAAGGGGTTGTAATCACACATTACAATGATCCACTTTTCGTGTTTTGCTATTACCTCTGAAGGCCAGTATTCCTATTTTTATGTGAAGTCTCCGGGTCGGATTTTCTGCGAAATCCACCGGATGTGACGTGCATGCGCGCTCCCGAGCCTCTCTCCTTTTTATATACAGTCTATGCGACGGCACTGCAGCTAACGACATGGAGTCTGATAACACCAAAAAACGACCTGCCTCCAGCACAACACAGACTCCAACACAAACTCCAAAAAAAAAAAAAAAAAAAATTATAATAATAATAATTTATCTGCTGAAGCTCGTCAGGCCAAACGTCAATCGGATCGACTCAGGACGAAAACACGGATCAACATTGGCAGAGCGTTTGAATTATGGAGAGACCTCCGCTTTGTTTTAGGTAGCCTATAAAAACAGACCCTGAGTTGGCTTTTTTTTCTGATAAATTACAAGTTTTCAGATATGCTGAAATAAATAATAGTAAACTGTAATGAAATAGCAAGGTAAAATACAACATACATGAGACATGAAATGAATACAAAAGACTGTTCCATGATAACAAAAAGTAGGTGCTTTAGGATGTAACTTTTATTTTATGTACTAACGTTAGATCTACTGTCTAACGTCACTCATCCCACTACGATCATATTGTTTATAATACACATTTCCAGACACGCTCAGTAGGCCTACAGTAATATTACTTCCTACTGTCTTATTGTTACACTGAAATTGTTCAGTCTAGTTGACTAACCGTTTTCGTTATCATTCATTGACCTATGTTGACATTGCTAATTGTGAAAGATACACGAATAGTTAGTGAAATGCCTTATGCTAGATACACCACATGTCGGCAAAATACAGTCAATGTAATCATGGTACGAGCATGGAGCATTAGTTATACGTCAAGCTGATAAAAGTAGCCTATTATGGTAATGTTGCAGTGGGAGTTTACATGAGTTTCCAGCATGTTGTGTGATGCTTCCTTCGTTGTGTTGAAAGTCTCAAGTGTGTCCGGTAGTGAGTGTGCGCTATTG
The DNA here is from genome assembly GCF_963993115.1 of Abramis brama. Taxonomy (NCBI): domain Eukaryota; kingdom Metazoa; phylum Chordata; class Actinopteri; order Cypriniformes; family Leuciscidae; genus Abramis; species Abramis brama. The sequence continues at coordinate 67,980,890 of NC_139963.1, read as the reverse complement.
AGTTTGAGCACGAGCACGAGCGCTGTTGTTGCAATCTGAAACATCACAGCTAGAGGCCGCTGGATCCTACATACAGCACCTTTAAGGGTCGGTTTAGGGTCAGGGTTCGGGTTAGGCACTTAGTTGTGATGGATAAGTTTAGGGTAAGCGGCTAGAGATTGCATTGTGTCAATGAATGTCCTCATAAAGATAAATGTACAAGAGTGTGTGTGTGTTGTTGGTTATAAAGAATATACAGCTTTTACAGTATAAAAAAACATTTTGTCTATGTGTCCTCAAAACATGAAAACCCAACATGTGTGTGTGTGTGTGTGTATGTGTGTATTTTTGGGGTCATAACATACTAAATCATGTTTTATGTGAGAGTGGTTTAAAGGATAGAGAATAGAATAGAAACTCACCTGTTTTTCTTCAAAAAACCTTTCATCTTTCTGTTTTCCCATGATTTTTGAAAGGTCTCCTCCTTCACAATACTCCATCACAATATAAATGCGTCCCACTTCTTTATCTACATAAATGAACATCCAGTCAGAGAATGATTTAACTCTGACTGTATTAAAATAGCTTCATTTTCTGAAAGCTACACTGATGTTTATATTCAGTTAACTGTAATTTCATTTTTCAGAAACACAACAAAAAAAAAGCAACCACATTTTTAACCCTCTGGGCTTCTTCATAAAATAGTCACACTTAGCTTCCTCCCGCCCGAAAACGGGCGAAGCCTTAAAATCTTAATTTACTTTTTCCCAGGATAACCAATCAAATATATTTTTGTTCTATAATGTTTTCTGATTATTATTTAGAATTTTTAGAATTTTTTATGATACTTTGCATTAATTATATAATTTTTATGAGCTATTTTTTCCATTAGAATTAATATATATATTTTTATTTTATTTATTTTATTTTATTTTTCAATAAATGCAACATTTCACATCAAATTAGAGTGCAGGCCTAAAAAAAATAATATTTCAAGTGAGAAGAGCGCCACCTAGTGGCTTCAAAATTTATTAATTTGTGTCATGTCCTATAACCGCCTATAGGCGGCCTATAGCTTTTTTATTTATTTATTTGATTTATTCCCATTCGGAAAGAAAACAATTTATTACTAATCAACCACTGAATGTAACAACACAAATTATATATCATTTTAAAGCTTAGGATCTCAGCTGTAATGTATTAATTCCTAACGAGTGCTGAGTAATCCCTCTAAAACCGAGTGTACCGCCAGCAGGCGCCACCTAGCTGCGAAAATATTTATTACCATATTTTTCAAAAATCTTGCCTTGATAAACACAAAGTTGATGTCATTTGAAAGCTTAGAGTCTGAACTTTACAGTGAATGTATCCAAAAAAAAAAAACTCTTAAGTATTGCAGAGTTATTTGCTGATAAATAGAATTTCTTTTTTTTCATAATCTATAAAATAATGTACTGCAATGTGTCAAAAACATCATACAGCTCATGAAACATTCTCAGATAATTGAAAATGGCACTTCATTTTTTACAGCATATTATTACAATTAAAATGAGCCCAAAATTAACATAATCTATTGCTTTTATGACAAGATATTCTTCATGGAGAAAAAATTGCCCATGAGGGGGTGTCAAAGACTGTACAAAAAGGCTATCTCTTTTCAAAATGCTGTAATTTTTGATTCCTTTATCCAAAAATTATAATTTTTTATCCAGATGCAGCTAACATGTAGGGGGACTTCACTAAAAAAGAATTTTCCTCCTACCTTATTTCCTTCCTGAGTTATTCCATGACAAATAAGAAAGATATGCAAAATCATAATAAAAATTATATATATATATTGTCTTTTATCCACCGTTTCTTGGCAGGACAATGTCCAAATGTAATGTAATTTATATTTTCAAAAAATTTAAAAAGAGTTCTTTCAAACGATACCTACCTTTTGACTCTCCTTGCTATAGTTTTGGAGTTATTATGATTATATAATTTTTATATAGTTTGGGGCAAAATTAGCTGTTTCAGTCTTACCAGTTCATTTCTCTCTGTGTGTGTGTGTGTTTGTGTTTGTGGGTATGTGTGTGTGTGGGGGGGAGGGTGTCTTATTTGCACTCTTGATGTTCTAGAGTGTCACCCCTTCATTGCTGTACACTTTTTTTCAGCACAGTGGCTGATCTGTAGCTTGTACCACCAAAAGTTTCTCTGAGTTTTCCTATTTTTTCGTATTTCCCATTAATTTCCTATGTCGCCCGTTTTCGGGCGGGAGGAAGCTAAGTGTGACTTTTTTTTTACGACCCTTTAACATATCAGAATCATCTCCTTGATTTTTTTGTGTGTTCATATAGGTAATACAACAAAAGTCACCAAGTTTCACCCCCATCCGATGAAGCAAAAAAATTAAACAATTCGAAACGTTCAAGTTTTCGCCCGTTTTCGGGCGAAGAAGCCCAGAGGGTTAATTTGGAACAAAGTTCCAAACATTATTGTACAAAGAAAAAAAAAACCTTCAAATGAATCCACATAAGTAACAATATATCCAAACTGCAGTGGTTTTAGGATCTCGACTTCATTTTTGACAGAATCCAGTTCCTCGTCCTGAAAGAAAGAAGAAGAAGAAAAACCTTCCATTGAAGCGACACTGTTATTGAAGGAAAAAGTTGTAAGTTGTGTGGTCAATTCTCAAGTAAGATCTTACATCTCTGGAGTTCATCTGTTTGACCACATAAAGATCTCCGTCTGCGTCTTTCACCAGAAACGCCATTCCTGAAGCCCCTCGTCCAAGCTCTTCCTCTATGGTGTATCCATGTTCTTGTAGCACTTCTATAATCCAGATTTACAGTCATTTCTACAAAATACTGTAAGCACTAGAGACACGAGAAACAAAGCTTTTACAAACGTTGAATCAGCTGAACCATTTGCTCCGCAACATGACCCTTTTTTCTGTGAAGTGCTCAAAACACCACAAACTGACTCTCAGAACTGTGTGAATGCAATGAAAACTCAGTCCAAACATGCAAAAAACACCTTTTACAAAATGATTGCAGATATGTTCTTTAATGTGTAATCTATTGAAGAGTTAGATCACCCAAGAATGAAGTTTCTGTCATTAATTCCTCTCCCTCATGTCGTTCCACATCCGTAAGACCTTCAGATCTTCTGAACACAAATGAAGATATTTTTAATGAAATCTGAGAGTTTCTGTCCCTCCATTGACAGTTTACACCACTACCACTTTCAATATCCAGAACGATAGGATAGACATCATTAAAGTAATCCATGAGACTCCAGTGCTTTAACCTATACTTTATGAAGCGATGCTAGTGCCTTGTATGCGCAAAAAAACAATTTACCACTTTATTTAAAGGGGTGGTTGATTATGATTTTCCTTTTTTTTTAACTTTAGTTAGTGTGTAATGTTGCTGTTTGAGCATAAACAACATCTGCAAAGTTACAACGATATTGAGTGGTAGTTGCGTGAACTGTCAATGGAGGGACAGAAACTCTCAGATTTCATTAAAAATATCTTTATTTGTGTTCAGAAGATGAACGAAGGTCTGGAATGACACGAGGAAGAGTACTTAATGGCAAAACTTTCATTTTTAGGTGAACTAACCCTTTAAATGTAATCTACATAAAATACTATTACTATATTATTTTCCTGTATAATTATTTAGTTCATGTATTTGTATTTGTGTTTTTTTTTTTTTTTTTTTTGTGTTTATGGGGAGCCTAGTTTACTAATAAGAGACAATTAACTATTCGTTCTCACTGTCACTCCAAATCCGATTATTTGTGTTTTCAATTTGCATGTGATGTAAACGACTGACCTTCCACACTGTGTGTATTCGTAACGTTTAGTGTGTCCCGTCCGTGGCACTTTTTCCATTTCTGGAATTGGTTTCTATGGCAGTGACATTGCGTTACACCGAACAACAACACAACGATTGTGTATAAATGTGTATAGCACCACACTGGACTGAATGTCTAATGAGGCAGACACACACAAGTATAGGTTGTCATACCTGTAAGTTGTCAGAAATTTGTGGAAATGTATTCCAATTTTCAAACATGAAAAAAATTAGACGCCGTTATCAGTCCTCGCCTGACTCTGGTCTACCATTGCCATCAGATTGTGGTTTCTAAGAACGATTTGATGATTATTCTGCAATATGCTCATATTGTGTGTGTGATATTTGTACTCACTGATCACGCCAGGAGAAACGTTCACGCTGTGATCTGAGGAACTGCTGACAGCACTGGCGTCTGAGAGTCTGTGATACTCATCCATCTTTAGGAGAAAACATACTGAATATTAATGAAGTATCTATGATAATTACATTTCAAATATTACTGACCTGGAGCTTTTAGTGTTCATCATATAATGCAACTGTGAGATCTCCTTATGAATCTTAATTCTGTCATATCTTATTATTAAATGGACAAAACTTGAAGTGTGTTTTTGTTTTCCTGGAAATCTCGAAAGTGCATAAGAGGTCAGGGAATGTTGTAGCATTCAGGTTAACCCTTTATGAATGAGCTACAGGGGTGAAAGACTATTACAAACACACACACACACACACACACACACACACACACACACACACATTAGGTCTTCGTTTCTTTAGAAATGAGTTTACAGTGCTTTAGACTTCACAGCGCTTTAGAAGTGAGTTAACTGCATATATCATCACCAATGAATTATGTCACCGTGGTATTTTTGTCAAAATTGAGATTCAAAACAACTGATTAAAAAAAAGAGTGATGGGAAGATGAGGGAAAATGGAGATGTATTCATAATTTGTATTTATGTCATTTCTCTTTCATACCACCAGAGGACGCATAAGGTATTTATGTTGGCAAAGAAAAAAAAAAAAGATTTTGAGTGAAAGAATGTATAATTTTTATGTTATTATTTTTATCTTATATCTGTTATTTAACAGTTGATATAGTTCTTTAATGCTGATCTAACAGCAGAAACACTCGCCAGATCACATAACATTTTAATCTGTCATATGGTCATGTTTCATTTATGGGGCATGTTGTCACATTTCACTTTCATTCTTTCGGGGTAAATCAAGAAAAAAATTATACACTGCATAAAAGAAACAAAACCACATAATTGTACTAGACTTGTTTGAAATTAATATGGGGGAAAAAAATATTATCTGAACCCTATAGATTTACACAAACTGAGAAAGTCCAAAAGTGTTAGGTTGTGCCCCACTCTCCTACTACTATAAGCAGCATATATATATATATATATATATATATATATATATATATATATATGTGTGTGTGTGTGTGTGTGTGTGTGTGTGTGTGTGTGTGTGTGTGTGTGTGTGTGTGTGTGTGTGTGTGTACAATGTACAATCAAAGTACAATGAAATAAAATGAACATAGAAGTTACATAAAAAAGATTGAAAGTGAATGGACTTGAATAGATTCATGTAACTAAGTATTTATATTTATATTGGCGCAGCAGCCAATCAAATATCCCTGTGGAAAGGAAACGAGTCAATAATATCTGGGAGACTGGGACTAAAACAGGTTCTGATATAAGACAACTAATGCTTTTAACCATTAATGTTTATTCATTTTTCTCCTTGCTACACCTCAGTAAAGTCTGATCACAGAGAATATTTAGCAATACACTGCGATCATTCACATTTAAGCAACATGTATTGTTCAAATTTCCAGAAAAACTGGTTTAGTTTAAAGCTATTGTTTTATTTTATCACGCGTCCTCTATTCTAAATAAATAAAGTACAGTGGTCACTTGGACAAATGTTATAGTAGACTATTTAGAATGTTGTTAGTTTTCCAAACAAAGCCAAAAGACTTTTTTTTTTTTTTTTTTTTTTTTTGGATATTTATGAAACTACGATTATGCTGCATCGGATTTTAAACTGTAAACACACACACACACACACACACACACACACACAGTTACATTAATATCATTACATACCCCTGTTATTGCAGTCCTGATCGAACCTCTCGTGTTTTTATTGTGAACTAATGAAGGATGAGATGAAACAGGTGAAGCTTGAGAAAAACAGGCGAATGTTTGCTTTACAACGCGACGATAAAAACTATCCACTGTAGTGTTAAGCACGTGAGTAACATAAAATACGTCTCTTTCTCTTTCTCTTTTAGTATAACTTCCTTCTCTTGATGTCCCCAGTGTTGCCAAGTCCTCTTATTATAAGCTACGCGACTGTGGACTTTTTTCTTGAAGAAGAAATTTTATAGATTTGTGCAGCAAAACCAGTCAACACTGCCATTACTGTTTCTTTTGTCTCACTCTTGAAGCTTCCACTGTCATTATATCGCATTATACAGCATTATATCGCTTGTCCACCCTTTCTCCAGAATCACGTGACTTCCTGAACTTCATGAAACAGCAAAACTTGGCAACCTTGTTCAGGTGCATCTGATGATTAATGTGTGTTTTTTCCCAGGCAATGAATAAAAGCGGGTTATGACAAGAGTTTCACTTGCTTCAGATCAGGGTTTGCGCTAAACTGGTTTGGGAGAAACTAACACCATCAACTGACCTTTAGTGTGTTGACGTATGTCCTACTGAAAATATGAGGCTTGAATGAAGACTAAGCAGTTATTTGACTAATGAATCAATGGTTTGTACTCTCTGGCATGTTTATTTTATTTTGTTTTATTTTATTTCTATGTGTATTAATAGGCCTATGTAATTTCTGTATACTAGCCTACTAAAGTGATATGGTTAATACAAAAAGAATAACTAAGGCTAAGAATAACAGCAATAGAAAGAATTGTTAAAGAAAAGAGTTAACAACAACCAATATAAATCATGAATGTAACATTAAACACTGCATCTGATCAATTATTGTAATCAAATGTTTATTTCCCATGTTTCATTCTGATATTCCATATTTAATGTTCACATAAAACATAAGGGACAAACCAGTCTAGGTTCAAGAAAAGAGATACAAACATAATTTAAATAATGCAATTAAAAAGTTCAAGAAAAAAGGCAAATGAAAACTACTTATTAAATTATTTAATTCGCTTTTTTTAAAACTGTTTAATTTTAACAAAAAATATATCTTGAACGATATTTTATTCTTAAATGACCTGTCTCAACTTGATTTATGACTGTCATACCATTAAACTAATAAATTGTGTTTCATCAATAATAATTAAGGTTAATCAGTGCAATAGCTACAGATATTACCAAAACCCACAGACATAGAACCATCAATCTCAGAATTCAAAATATTTACAGAAAATATGAATTGGTATTCATCAAGTGAAAATCTGTCGTGCAAAAGTCAATTAAAGGCACAGTATGTAAGCCAAAAACCACTAGAACAGTGTTATACAGTATATTGTATTGACTAACTAGCTGTATTGAAAATTACACGCTTCTCTAAAGTCTCTATAATACTGTATCAACATTTAAATTGTCCAACCAGTCAAATGTAAGCTGTGAAAATTAACATCTCAGCGCCTCCATTAAGAGAGATGGATGCCACTAAACACCACAATAATTAATATGCATAAAGAGTAACTGATCAAAACATACATTTAATGAGCGATTAGTGATACAAAACAAATAGGCTACATACGATACAGATACATGCGCAATATCATTAAATTATATTAATTATTTATATAACTAATTATTAAGGAATTAATTATGTAATCAGTGTCTTCAGGATTGCTAAAGATACAGGCAGGAGAGATGATCAGGGTTGAGCTGAAGTCTGTGTTTGGACTCTATTGAGTTTCATCGCCATCTACTGGCCTGGCAGCAGAACACAGCGTTTTTATCCATTTCAGGCCGCCTGCGAATGTGAGTGAAAGAATAAGTGCAACTATGTGCTACAAGTTTGTGTCTGTCATTTTACACATCTTGTCTGCAGCTTCAAATTCAGAATATAGGTTTGTGACTATTGTCTGTGAGTGCAAATCTCAACTTTCAACTTCAGATTTCAGATGTGAGTGTAAATTTTCATGTATAAGTATGAATATGTATTGTACAAGTTCTCAAATTCACATCTACATGCTCTTGAGTTTTGCTACTCTTTTACCTTCATAGATAAGCAGCTCGGCTAAAGCTGATTTAACTTCACACATGACGCCCCCTGCTGGTGAGGAATACTGACAGCAGATGGAGATCATAATTTTTTTTTCCAACACGTTTAGGTGTGATGAATAGTTTACACTTTAGATGAGGTGAATGTGAATGATTTATTCATGCGTTGACTATAACAGGTTGTAGTTTGTACAGCATTTGCTGACGACAGCAACAATCCTCCGTTCATTCGAGGTGACTCTGACATATTCAAGGTAATGTTGATTCCAGCAACTGCTCATGTTCTCTTTCTCACATTCTGTTTACACAATGCTGTCACATTTGTGAGAACCTGTCAAACCTGAGATGTTGTGCTTTTAGGCTTTTCAGCTCGGACTGGTGAAAAAAGAAAATCCATCCAAAATACACTTTCAAGTGCAATTTTATATCTATTCGTGTTTGTAGATCCACAATCTCATGAAGAACCAGTAGCGAGTGCAGCCTTACAGACGGTTTACTTTTAGATGCACATGAACGTTTCTGAATGGATAGTGGAAACATTTAGTTGTTGTGGAGATACATTGATTCATCTCATCACTTGCAGTTGCATGTACAGTCATGTGTAACTTTTACACAAGTTGACACAGTTCCCTGAGGTCTTTATAAGACACCTTCTGGTCCAATAGTGTTCAGTGCTCATCTGTGCAGCAACGATGGAACAGTTTGCTTGCTTTGCTCGAACATTTGCCTTTGCGTTAGAACTGATTACACTGTAATGGTGGCTCGGTAGGTGGAAACATGCAGATTAAGTTACTTAAGTTACCAAAACAAGTTACTGGGTCACTTTTCATGTTTTCTGGGTTGGTAGAAGCACCGGGGACCAGATTATAGCACTTTTAACACTCTGTAGACTGGAACAATACTATGTACTCTGAGCAGTGTTGGTTTACCACTGGGGATTTTGCTGTGTACCTGTGTTGTAGTAATCATGATGACCTTGATTAGCTTGTTCAGGTGTGTTTGATTAGGGTTGGAGCAAAACTCTGCAGGAAAGTATATCTCAAGGTCCAGAGTTGAGGACGCCTGAGATAGGGCTAAAGACTATGTCTGAAGTCAGTTGTAGTTCTTGTGTTTCTCTTTCCTACAGTGATTCTGCTTGTTAACAGCAGGTGTTCATCACTAATGCTCAATCATCACTTAATTATTCAACTAATTATCTCTGTAACTTTAACACTGTAGAGTGGGACCATAGCCTAAGTGATCTGAGTTGTGTTGATTTAACACAGGGGATTTTAGGGGCTGTTTACATGACACCATTTTTAACTAAAAACGTTAAACTTTTAATGCATTCTGGTCGTTCATTTACACAACAACAGCATTTTGGGTGCCAGAAAATGTTTTTATTTTTTTTTTAATTTTTTACGGGTTTCAAAGTGCAAGCTTTTGAAAACAAAAATGCAAATCTCTGCAGACAATGACGCGTATTACGTGTTCAGTCTATAGTGTTTCATCGCCATCTACTAGCCTGGCAGCAGAATACAGGGTTTTTAGTCATTTCCGTGGATTCGTATGAATGGGGATCGTTTTGACAATGGTGTCGTCTTCACGCAGAAAACTCAAAGGAAAAACTTGTCATGTAAACGTACCCTTACTGTGTAGAAATGGGTCAAGTACAAACTTGTATAGAAATACAGTGTTTGAACAGGATGTGAGAACATGAGCAGATGCTGATAAACTATCTCTCCTCCAGTATATAAAGGTAACCCAGGGCTGCACAACGCAATATCCAGACATTCACATTGATCTACTGAACTGGTTCGTGTCGTGAAAATACACAATTTAATCATTAAACCTTTTTAATAATTATTTATGTATAATTCTGTTTTAAATTCCGTGCAGAGTTCAGTATTGTTTGAGAAACAATGGCGGTCTGGACTGTCTACCTGTCTCTCGGTCTTCTCGTAGCTTTGAGTGTTTCAGGTAAGAGCATTATTCCACGTTTCACATCATTACTGTTAAATATAGCACACCTGGGACTCTGTAATGACTTATCAGAATGGTTTAATATAGTATGTGCATTAAAATAAAGTTTGTTTCTTAATTATTATCATAACAGTAAGACAATAAAACAACAATATTTATACAATTATATCAGATAAAGTTATATATTGTTATAAATGTATTTGTATTATTATTATTTTGAAAACAAAAACATCAACAAATGTATGTGTTAATCCGTAGTATATTATTATTATTATTATTATTATTATTATTGGTAGTAGTACATTTACATTTACATTTATTCATTTAGCTGACGCTTTTATCCAAAGCGACTTACAATTGCTATACATGTCAGAGGTCGCACGCCTCTGGAGCAACTAGGGGTTAAGTGTCTTGCTCAGGGACACATTGGTGTCTCACAGTGGATTTGAACCCGGGTCTCTCACACCAAAGGCATGTGTCTTATCCACTGCGCCAGTTCTGTTTTAATAATGTCGTATTTCTTTCTTTTTAAGTGGAAACCAAGCCTATTGGAAATGAACGTTGTCGCGGTAAGGTTTCTCTAGTTTCTACTTTTCTTGTCAGTGTGTATGTAAAGTACAGTCCAAAAGTCTAAAACTTTTGCATTTCTCTACCTTACCCAGTCAACATGTTGATCTCACAGTGATCTCTCCATATGATTTTCAATGCACATTTTCCCCCCAGTTTTTTTTCTTCAAGTTGGATGTCACCATTATGGTGATCAGTGTTTGCTTTAGTTGGCCAGTTTCAGTCTTGTTGTATTAATGGCTGCTGGAGTGTGTTATGGCAGGAACAATAAGTGAAAATGTGATCAGATGATGTCATCTACTTGATGATGATGATAACTATAAAATCATCATGTAGCGCTCTGATCAGGTGATCTCTTCTAGACCTCCATATGTGTTATAAATTTCATATAATTGATTATATTAATATTTCAACAGCATGACGTTCAACAGTATTTAAATAAAAAAAAATCTGTATATTAAAAAAACCCTATACATTTAAAATATCTTTCATTGAGACACACTCAACATTCAAGAATCAGCACATTAATCTCAATAACGGTGACATGCTTTATGACGCAATGCATTTTGGGAGACACTGATGAGTTTTGTGAGATGCACCCAGAATGCATTGCGGTATATGAACCATGTCACCATTATTGAGATTCACATGCTCATTCTTCATTCATGTCAGTGGCAGAGGTTAGTGGCAGAGGTTAATTAGTGGCAGATGTTAGTTAGTGGTTAATTAGTGGCAGAGGTTAGGTTAGGTAGTGGTTAGTTAGTGGCAGGGTTAGTTGTCACAACGAACAAGAAAGGTTGACATGGAGAAGATAAATCTCCTGATTTAATCAAACGGTGAACGGAGGAGAGTCTGCTGGAGAAAAGAGAACGAGACAGAGATTGTAAAACAACAAGAACTAACATGGGCTCTGATTTTTAGAGATGGGGGGAACTGAGGGAATAGAAATGTTGTGTACCTTTACCTATAGTGTACCTTTAAATGAAAGTTATTTTATTGCATAAATGGTCATTAATGATGAACAAAACAAAAAAACAAAAACAAATAAAACTTCCATTTAACAGCGTGTATGAACGGGTGGGCTGCCTATGGATGCAGATGCTTCAAGGTTTTCTATGAACGTCTCACATGGGCTGATGCAGAGGTAATATGACATAAAAATGCAATTAAATACAACTTAAGCTCTGTAAACATCTGTGACACCTGTTAATTATTGCAGGAAAATAATTTCAACATGTTCCTCAGTTTAAAAACAAAAATATGTCCACAGTAAATATATTACAATGGAGTTCTTCTGGGGGCGAACATACATCACTGTGATGAGAATACAGACACAACACATTTCATGTTGTCATGAGAGGATCACTAAATATATTGTAAACTTAATATATGTCAAGTTATATCTAATCTATATGTACCATATAACAAGAACCTTTCATAGAAAAATAGTCTCACCTCTAAAGACAGAATAAGGCAAAAAATAAAGTACATGAGTAAAAATGATTTCAATGTCAATTAAAGGCATGTCACAGATTTTGGAATATTAATTTAAAGCTATACATTAATTTTATACATTTATGTTTGCTCATGTCTCTACAGAAATTTTGTTTGGACTTGGATGGGAACCTTGCTTCTGCACACAGCAAAGAGGAGTACGTTTTTATACAGAGGTTGGTTAGATACGGAGCTCCGAGCTTTACTCGTGCCTGGATCGGAGGTCATGATGCTGTTCAAGTATGCAAATATTATTTTGATTATGCTTTTTGTGCTACTGCACAGCAAAATCCCCAGTGTTAAGTCAACACTGCTAAATAAGGAATAATGTACATTCAGCCGGTTGTTCTATTTATATAAACCAGACTATTACTAACCAGACTGACTTTATTTCTGTCAGACATCAGCAGAAGTTCTCATGATGGTGATCAGTGTTTGCTAGTTGGGCAGTTTGACTCTTGGCTTTTCATGTGAGTCTGTGGTCTTTGTTATAGCGTTTACTAAAACATAATTTGTTGGCAGAAACAAAAACAACAACTGAAGATTTTTCCCCATAATTAAAAAAAAAATCTAAATTTTGATTTTTTTTGTGGAGATCATGCAGATTTTTGCTATTTGTGGAGTTGTTTAATCCTCCTCTGCTGAGATCTTCACAGATCTAATGTGTTCTTGTATCTTCAGTTGATTTCATTTAAGGCTGTGGCTGAAGTCAGTTGTAGTTCTTGTGTTTCTCTTTTATTCAGTGATTCTGCTTGTTAACAGCAGGTGTTCATCACTGATGCCCAATCATCACTTAATTAATCACTTTATTATCTCATTAACTTTAACTCTTGTAACGAGTTAGCTCAAATAAATATTAATAATAAATCATAACTTGTTATAATTGATTATGAATATTTGGATCAGTTAATAGAATTACAACTTAATGTAGTAAAATTACAATTACAATCAACCCTCCTGTTCGTCCCGTGAACACGTAACATTTATTGTTTATTAATTCTAAGAGATATCCATTTCCGGGGAAGGGAAATGTCTTGCTTACTGTACAGTACTTCTAAGAGCCTGCAAGTTTTATTAACTAAATCACAAACGTAACCGGAAGCAGGAAATGGATCTATAGGAAAGATCCATTTAACTATGAAAAGAACCATCAGCTTATCATTTTTTTAGAGTACCTCATTAAATGTATACTTGCATGGCCTTTACAGCGGAAACATTTCGATGGTTCCATGAGTCTCAATCGATTTCTTCGCCGTTGAATGAAGAAAAGTTGGTGAACTTGAGTGGTTTGTTTGACTCTGTTCTGGTTGAAGGTTTTCTCTCTCTCCATGACCACATGGCTGAGCACATGCAGATTGTGTCCTGTTGGCCCTGGTCGGAAGAGTTGATGGGTAGCCCGTTCAGTGATGGTAAAGTTTCAGTTTTCTTCTGAGTTGGATTGAAGAAAATACAGTCTGACTCTGTTAGGAGAGTGAAGGCATAGCAGGCTGTGGTCACGGCCCATGGTGGGGGTCCCCACAGACATCAACCCGAAGAAGCAGCACTTGAGAGCCAGAAGAAGAGAGAGCGGGTCACTGTGAATTTGTCTCTAATTAAGCATGAGAAAGGCCCCACCTCTCCAGCTTGACCAATGAGAAGGGTGCAATTTCCAAGTGGTAAAATTCCTCTGTGGTTGATTTATGAATCTTTGTTTTAAGCGTGCTCATTTGCATGTGCAGCTGGATTGGTGTAAAGATTCTTGTAATACTAATATGTTGCACAGCTATCAACATATCATGTACACAATCATTTTGATATTCAAAGTACCAATTTATAGAGACCAAACATGGTATAAGTGAGGTTACATTGACCATTGTTTCTATCATAAAATACACAGTATCAAAAAATAATATAATTAAAAGACACTACACAAGACAGTAAATCATTCACACAATTTTCTGGGACCCATGTTCATTTATAGATCAGTTTGCCTATAAATGAATGCAGCAAAGTCTGTTTTGAGGTCTGAAGACAGAAACAAAGTCTGTTTCTGTCTTTTCTATGGTCTCTGTCTTGACCACATGACCACATATTTAACAGCAATAAAACCAACTTATCTGACCGTAGGCATGGTAACCAAGACCCTTCTTGCCCTTGTTGGAGGGATGGGACCATAGATCCCAGAGTGAGTTTTAAAGATTATTTGTTACATATAACAAATAATTGTGTCTGATTTGTCTGAGTCGTTACACTCTGATTATAGCCCTATACGGATGGCAATTGTTTTTCATGTTGACGTCTGTAAAAATGAACCTCAATGATGAAACTCATGCATTCAGATTATAGGAGCAAGTTTTGTGTCCACGAACCCAGGAACGCACTGCTCATGTGGTCAGTCACATGATTGTTTGCTTTAAATAAAATGTCATATGCTTGGAATAATCGGATAAATTCATATTTAATTTAAAGATATAAAAATAATGTCCTATTTATTATGTGATTATTTAAATCTCTTTCAAAATCGGAAGCTGGACACGCTTGAAATGGTTTTCAAACCATTTGTATCTCAAAATGATGGATGACATTTTTAAAATATGGAAATTAGCAGAAATAAGTTAATGCAGCCTCTTATTTACATGAGGTAAATAAAGCTGCCTGGTTTATATTTTTAATATAGATAGCCTAATTGTAGGTCTAATAGTCTACATTTTAAAATTGTATTGCTGTAACGGCCCAATGTTTACGTTTTTTCTCTTCTTTTTTTTCCTCTTTTTATTCTCCTGTCGCTGAGGTGGAGTGGTGATGAAATATTGTTCTTGTAAATACTTCCCAGCATTTCCATTAAAAAAAGTGTACATCTTTAAAATGCATGCAAATATGTGAGTATGATCTCTTCTCGTAAACTCAGAGATGTGGATTCGGACGGCAATTAAATCCTCACATGAGCTTAACGTTTGTTAATAAACAGTAGGTAAATCAGCCGGGGATTTTTGGTGTTTGGTGTTTTATGCCCCCAACGGTGCCTTCCAGGCAGCGAGGGGATGGGTAGGTTTAAGGTTGAGGGTAGGGTTAGCTGCCTCTGAGGAGCCATTGGGGGCTTAAAACACCATCGAGCGGGATTTTTACACGGATGGTGGGAGAAAAACACTGACATTCTGGATTCTGACGGCAATAAAATCACTGACTTACCCCTGTAAATGTTGAAAATACCTCACGACCCCATGCGAAACAACCGTCTGAACAGGGCTTAAGACTGTGTAGAGTGGGACCATATGTGCAATAAGTAGAGATGATTTAACACTGGGGATGTTACTGTGTGGGCATTTACAGTTATATTTACATTAACACCTTTTTTTTCAAAATGCATAAAGATAGATGTGCTTTTATAATTTTTGGAATAGTTAGTTTTGGGCATTGGCAACCATGAGATGGGCAACGCTCACCAGTGATGCGCGGGTTGATCCGAAATGAGCGGGTGCCTGCGGTCACCCGCGGTTACGAGTCATCCAAAAATATTTTTAATGATATTCGGGTCGCGGTCGGTCGGGTCGTTTGAAATAAAGATGCCAATTAATCCTTTGTAATTTATATATTACTACACACTATTTTCAATGAAATGCATAGGTCTACACTTTATTGGCTGAATAACTGGCAAGAAGTATGATGACGCACGAGCTCAGTCTGCAGGTAGAGATGGAGGCGGCAAGAGAAAAGGTGAAGACTTGGGAGTGGAAGCTGTGGGAGTGTGGGAGACATTTGCCGAAATAATGAAAGATGATGACCAAAGTGCTGGTTTTGTCATGTGTACTTCTTGCGATGCTATTTACACATTTGATAGCCACAAAACTGGCACGACCAACCAGGCACGGCGCCAGGATTTCAGTTTTGGATAAGCCAGACCAATTGTGGGTGGGCCTTAAATTAAAAACGTTAAATAAAAAAATAAAAAACGTTATCCAATCACTGCTTAACTTAATAAAAAAAATATTGACTAATATAGCTGTTATTATCTGTGCGTGCGTATACATAATATAGATTTTAATAGCTAGATGCTCTTTAAATATTTTGTTGCATTGTTAAAAGTTTCGGTGCATAGGACGGACCTATCCGCGATCGCTCTCCATGGTTCTGACCAAAGAAGAGCGCTTTGGAATCTCCATTACGCATCATACCTGGGCTGCATTTTCCGAAAATATTGTCTATTAGCGCGCTACGAAGACTCTTAAGGTATAACTTAACTAAAGGTATACTACCACTAATGTATAGGCTATCATTGCTAGGCGTCTTCAGGGCTATCATCATCCACTCGCGAGGCAGAGCCGCTGAGAGGCAGAGGCGCTGGCGCCCTCCTAGCAACGGCGCTGTTTTTGGTAAAACATGATTTTGACGACGTTTTGTTTTATTGAAAACTCTTTTTAAAAGATTTTCGTTTTGTATAAATTGTATCTTAATTTTGATCAATGTTTTATCAATCAATTGTCTACTTTTAAACGAAAATATTCAAACCCAAATAAATAGGCTACTCTCTGATTATGTAATCCAAATGAAATGTGCATTTCTCTCTGGCGTTCATGGCGAGTCCGAATTGTCAACTTCATCTTTGCAGCGACACAGAAAACACCAGTTTAAACAATTAAATGTCTCCTTGCTAATTTAGACACATTCATAATCATTACTTTAACCGGTTCTTTGTGGCAAGCTTTATGCGTGCGGTCATAACGCTTATTATCCATAGGCTATAGCCTATTTAAGTAGGCTAATTAAATTAATATAAAGGGGCGATTTGTCCACGAATGGCTTAAATGAACAACTACTAGTCGACTAGAAAAAAAAAATTAGTCGGAGGTACCCCTTATTCCACATATTTTCGAACCAGCAGGCCATTCTGGATTGAGCGAGCGACCCTGCGGAATGAGTGAGCGGAGCGGAATAGGTTCAGCTCTCCGCTCACGAGCTTGGAACAAACCCGAACCTCACTGTCTGCTGAACTTGCACAGAAACATCAAAATAGACATAGCCAGCTTTTTAAAATTGTTGTTAAAACTAAACATTTAGACTATTTACAAATTATGAGCTTATTGACGATTTTTTATAATTCTTGACAAAATTAGAATAGCCTAGGCTATATTCTTTTTTTTCCCAACGACGCAACGATGAGCATTTACTACTTTTAAAAAATGCGGGTCAGGAAGCGGGTCGGGTACAATATTTTCTTTTTCTTTTTTTTTGCGGTCCGAGTTGCGGGCGGGTTAGGTTAAAACGTCGGTCGGGTGCGGGTTGTTTATACATTGACCCGCGCATCACTGACGCTCACCATGATGATGCCATACTAGAGTGTTTCTATTGTGAAGCTTGATGTGAAATAGATGGCTGATAGAGATAAATGAACAGTTTAGCCCTGTCTTAAATATTCTTCACATGTTCTTCACTGATACCCTGTTTGTGAAATAATTTCTGTTTAGATTTCTGACATTTTTAAAGTGGAGATGGGGTTAGGGTTCTTGAGGAATCTTCTTTTATATGAATAAAGATACAATGAAGCTATATAAGCTGTGGACATAAACACAATGTCTTTTTTCTCTTCTGTTCACAGGAGGGAACTTGGTTCTGGAGTGATGGAACCAAAATGAACTTTGAATACTGGTCGCCTGACGAGCCCGATGATGACTGGTACAATGAGCGCTGCCTTGAGCTGAAATATACAGGTAAGTGCTTTTAATGTTCACAAACAAACATTATTTCGTTTTTCATAATATACAAATGATAAAAAAACAAATTTTTTTTCTTTCTTGCTACAGATGGCTACTGGGATGATGACGTATGTACTGTAACAAAGATTTTTGTGTGTGCGAACTGAACCAGCATGTGAAAAATCAATAGAAGAAACAAGCACCTTTAACTCATTTACTTTCCTTTAGAAATGTTCAATGGAGGTAATAAATGTGTTTTAAAAAAAGGATAATTTAGGTTGTTGGGTTGTTTTTTTGTGAATGCTATGTTAATTGACGCCTGTTAAACACGATTTTTTATATATAATTTGGGTATCACTCCACGGTCTCTCTTTTCTCACTAACACAAGTTAGAGTAGCTAATTTTGCATCCTAAAATGGCACCAAGAGTAAAAAAATAAATAAATAATAAACAGGTTTTGTAGCTCACATAAGGTCCAGTTCTGGTTTATTTCTTTGCTCTTGGCTGGCATGTGGCATTGCTATGGCCTGCTTGTGGCCCAGATCTGGCAAACAGGAGTGGTCTGCCCAAGTGCCATCATTCCACGCTGCATGAGGGCCGGATCATCTTTCCACATGTGCCAGATGTGGGCCGGATCTGGGACGTCACAATGTTTCAATGTGGGGAGGAACTAAAAATAGAGCCATTGACCAACTGAAACCTGCTCTAAAGTCAATGGCATAGTATTATTTTTGTTATTTAAAGAGTGTGTTAGTAATGTGCGCCTATAGGTGGCTCCACAATGCATGTACACTTTGCTTATTGCACACACACACACACACACACACACACACACACACAAACACACACACACACGCACACACACACACACACACACACACACACACACACACACACACACACACACACACACACACACACACACACACACACACACACTGCTTATTACACACACAGGGCAGCACACAGACATGACAAATATTAAAAATAAAATATTATTATTGTGTATAAAGATATGGAAGACAGCAAGCCTTGTGTCAATGCAGAAAGTCCTTTGTTTTCTCAGAGATCATCTTTGCTCCAGCCATGCAATCCTTACAATCCCACAATCCCACATACAGACATCCGTGCCTTTTTGGAAAATCTCCTTTTTACATAAACATGATTGTTCTAAGCTGTAAATGAAAAATTACTGGAGTAAGTTTAAGTGTAAGTTTACAATACTATTTCAGACTTTCCTCTTCCAAAAAATCATGTTTAATTAGCTGTTTCTTTTTTAATTATTTGTGAAACGTACTTGTAATTAGTAATTTCCGAATGAAAAAAATAAAATAAAAATGTTTCAAAGTAATTTCTACACATTTTTTTCAGGGTAATGTTAGCAAATTCAAAAGTTGTGTTGCTCTTTAGACTCGATGCATCAAAACTTGTGACTGATATATTCAACAACAGTTTCAGAGTGAAATTACAGTTTATCCCAGGTTAATAATTGCATTACATTCACAGTAATTTCACGTAAAAAAAAAAAAAAAAAAAAAAATGTTTATAACTTCAAGAGAGGTACATTTATGATTTCTTCCTTCTGTTGAACACAAAAGGAGATATTTTGTTGGTAATCAGACAATCAATGGACTGAAGTCAGTGGGGTCTATCATCGGTTTGGTTTACAACATTCTTCAAAAAAAAAAATAAATAAATAAATAAATATATATATATATTTTAACTAACTAACTTTAACTAACTAACCCAAAATCTATAAATTACCTCCAGATGTAACAACCTAAACTGGTGATGTAAATACAGCTAAAAAAAAAACAAACAAAAAAAAGCATTATTAATTATTTATGCCCCAGTGCATGATGAGAACACCAGTACCAGAAAAGTTGAGTAGGCTTAAATTTCTACAACCTTGAATTGAGCTATAACCTTGAACTAATATATAATTTACTTTTTCATAGAAATTGAAGTATTAACTTCATAACATTTTTTATCAGTGTATTTTTGATGAATGTTCTCGTAATCTTTGAATGTTCTTTAAATATTAAGAATCATTAACTTTCTGACTCATTAAAAACAGCTTTGGATGATACATACAGAAATCCCCTGAGTTTGAATAACAGTCCAAATGACGATGTATGACTTTCTCAGATTAAAAAAAAAGATAAGTTATGCAGAGAACATTGATGACACACAGATTAAGTGTTGGAAGTCATTTCTCCCTCCACTGGAGTCATGGGATTTGTGGGATTTGACCTCGGAACACACAGACCCCTTCTGATTGGCTGGCATGCATCTTGTGTAACATGAGTACACTTATTATATAATGTCCAGCAGAAAAACTCAGTTTGCTGTTTGGGCTACCTGATCACATTACTACAGTAAACGCAGGAAAATACTAATCAGCATGTGAAGAAATAATACACTTTTAACGACTTAACTATATGAGCCAAAGAGGGCAGAGGTGATAGTCTGTTGTGATGTTGGTCTATTAATGATTTTAATGTTTTTCCATTGGGGCTTATATAAGATTGATTGAAGTTAATAAATCTGCATTGTATATTATTGTTAGATGACAACAGATCAATTTGATGAAACTAAAAGTCAATCTTCTATATGAGCAGTAACCAGCAAAATAATAGAAACCGTCTACTGAAAAACTAGTGGTTCTTATGAAATCGACCAGAATAACTGGACAACTGAACACTTTTCAAGCAGAAAGGTTTTTTCTTTTTCTTTTTCATATTTGACGAGCTTGAAGACAATAGAAAGCGTACTCTGAACATTTATTATTATCTGACAGCACTCACTCTCACACACATAGACTAAATTCAGACACTTTACAAAAGGATTTGTATGTTTTTACAAACTGGTTTGTAAACATTACAAAAATATATTTGGCACAGCCAATTCTGCACCTTCAGTGTATGACTACATACAGTACATTATCAAAATAAAGACAAACACAAACATAAGCAGATCCATTTTCAGTTGAAAAATCATTAAAAGTAAAAACAGTCTGTGCATTAAAGTTGATGCCTAATACTTATGCAATATCAAAAAAACATTTACAAAACATCTTCAACTCCCTCATATTTAAATAAATACTCAAAGATGAATATTCAACACATTTACAAAAGCGCTGTACCGAAATCTGACTGTTTCTGAAAAAAAAAAAAAAAAAAACTTTTTGATTATAACAAGCTTAATACTGCCATGATTAACTTTTGAAATGATTCAACAACCAATATAAAATTATCCAAGCAATTTGCAACAGAATGCAACACATTTTGAAGTCTTTATTCTGGTTTAGTTGGTTTTTACAGACGGAGAGAGCATCAGAGTGCAGGAGAAATGTGGAAGAGTCCGTGTCTCAGTTACTGTGTCTGTCAAACAGCAGAATCAAGCGCTGACAGATTCTTCATTTCATGAGTCTCTGCTGGTTCTGTGTTCTGTGTTTAAAACAAGACATTGTTATTTGGCAACTACACATCTGAACTGTGAGGATGACAAACCTTGCAGATCAGTTTATATCACACATAATTCATGTATTACCATGAGTTGACGGCTGTGTCTTTTATGTGTGTTCCTTTGACTGTGTGTAAATCTGTATCAGCAAAGACAATTACAGATTTAACATTGATATACACAGTTGAATGTGCTGTATAGGCCTACATGAGAGCTGTATTGAATTCAAATCTGAACTTACTTAGTTGGAACAACCTTCCCTATATGACATTAGAGAGAGAAAGTTGTTTAAAATGTTAATAATAATTATTAAGGGAAAATCACAGGAAGTAAATCAGTCTCTGTAAGGAGTATGTGAATGTTTGTCTCATTTTACCAGCATTGAACCTCCTTCATTTCAATAACTGTTTGCATCTGTTACAAATTAACATTATGGATACTGCCAAATAAACCAGTGAACCACCAGCCCTGTTCACTGTCATATTAGCATACACTCTTAAAAACTACAGGTTATTTACTGTTATTGAAGTTTCAGTGAAGAAACTTTAACATCCAAGGAATATTTCCATTGTTTCAAGGTTCATTATAGTGTAAAAGGTTTCTTTAGATTATTAAAAACTCACAATAAAGGCCTATTTACACCACTTCATGCATTTTTACTGACTGGAAAGCTATTCGATTTGTTAAAACGGTTCCATTTACACTTGGCCACATAAATCTGTCTCTGCAAAATCAATACAAATTCGATCTTCAGTTCCCGTGCTACAGTATATGCAAAATTAGTGTGTTTTGTGTTTACGCTTTATGCATAATTCTGTTTGAAAACAGTTGAAAACATAAAACAGTTTGGAGTTATGAGCCATTACAAGTCGTATAGGCTACATTTTATCACTGTAGCGCCACCATCAGGCCGATCGGGGTGAGCCTTGGTGACGTTGTAGATGCTGTGAGAACTATCAGCCCTAAAAGTGTCAAGTCTCTATGACTTACGGTTTGCTCAGCCTGATCACTTTTAGGGGAGAATGCTGATCCTTGCAAGTTGTAGCATTTACAATTGGGTTTCAGTGCTACACGCTTGAACTCCTGATAATAATAAATAAAATATATATTTTTTAAAAGATACTTACAGTAAGCATGCATTAGTAAAATGAGCCAATACAAGGCAAAAACACATTCGGAGGGGAAGACAATGACTCTCAGATCCTTCAAGATGCGCTCACCGTTTCCTGAGAATTAAAATGATAGAATAACATTGAAGAGAAATGAAGATACACGGGACATTTAAAAGCGAAACGGTAAAGCACATTTTAGTAGTTGTATAATGTTGTGTTCGGTTCATTTTCAGGAAGGCTTTTTTTTTTTTTTTTTTGTAAAACTGTTAAAAGTTAAAAGATTTCTATAATGTAATATAATATTTTAGATATGTACTTACGTGCTTTCAGGATCAGTTCTGCTGTCAGTGTAACAGAGCTCAACAAAACAAGACCAACTGCTCCAAACATGTACATGATGAAATTACAGAGATGCACTATAACACACACACACACACACACACACACACACACACACACACACACACACACACACACACACACACACAGATCATCACTGACAGTGTTCATCAACACACACACACACACACACACACACACACACACACACACACACACACACATCAGATCATCACTGACAGTGTTCATCAACACACACACACACACACACACACACACACACACACACACACACACACACACACACAGATCATCACTGACAGTGTTCATCAACACACACACACACACACACACACACACACACACACACACACACAGATCATCACTGACAGTGTTCATCAACACACACACACACACACACACACACACACACACACACACACACACACACACACACACACACACACACATCAGATCATCACTGACAGTGTTCATCAACACACACACTCACACACACACACACACACACACACACACACACACACACACACACACACACACACACACACACACACACACACACACATCAGATCATCACTGACAGTGTTCATCAACACACACACTCACACACACACACACACACACACACACACACACAGATCATCACTGACAGTGTTCATCAACACACACACACACACACACACACACACACACACACACACACAGATCATCACTGACAGTGTTCATCAACACACACACACACACACACACACACACACACACACACACACACACACACACATCAGATCATCACTGACAGTGTTCATCAACACACACACTCACACACACACACACACACACACACACACACACACACACACACACACACACACACACACACACACACACACACACACACACACATCAGATCATCACTGACAGTGTTCATCAATACA
The DNA here is from genome assembly GCF_963993115.1 of Abramis brama. Taxonomy (NCBI): domain Eukaryota; kingdom Metazoa; phylum Chordata; class Actinopteri; order Cypriniformes; family Leuciscidae; genus Abramis; species Abramis brama. Next base: position 67,957,275 of record NC_139963.1, on the reverse strand, counting down.
CACACTCACACACACACACACACACACACACACACACACACACACACACACACACACACACACAGATGTGTCAGATATATAATGTAATATAATCATACCCTTCTCATTCTCCAGAGCTGTGCTGTAGAAATAGATCATTACAGCATTGATCAATAACATGAACATTAACCACACTGATCTCCTGACCGAAGGTGAACCTGAAAAACATGTTTAATATTAGTGTAAAACTGCATATCTGTGTTTGACACACACTGAGTAAAACATCAAGACCATACATTAAACATTATATATAAAACATTTCATAAGTGTTCAAAATGACTGAACACAGATTATTCTCATTAAACCCTCAAAATCTGTAAAGATCAGACATTCATAATGACACAAGCGTTTATGAATTATATATTGATTAGATTATGATGTTATGTTTATATGAGGGATCAGATCATAATTCATCAGACACTCACAGCCCATTCGTCGACCACATAGCCTACTGTGTCCCAGTTGTATCTTGTCACTGTTGTAAACACTGGTAACACTGCAACAATGAAGAATCCTGGAAACAAGAAGAGATTATATTAATGCAGAGATTATATTAATATGCAGAGGTTATATGTATACAGTATATGAATGACTCTCAGTGTGTATAATGAGTTAAAGTGAAAGACTTCAGTTATTATATCCATCACTCGTTATATTTACAGTGTGTTGATTCAGTTCTGCCTGTCAGATGAAGATGTGTGTGTTATTGTCAGCGTCTGAAGACTCGATCAGACAGAATGTGTGTGTCTTCAGGTTTGATAATGTGACGCACAACTCTGGCTTTTCTGATGATAAAACATGATTTCTTCTGCTCATGTGTGTCGAGACAGTTCAGAAATCCCGACCGGCTGATGCTTTACAGTCCGGAGTAAAGAGTATAAGCCACTGATCTATATAATGTCATTCTATACACTTAATTACAAAATAATTCACATTTAACGTCTGCAATTTCTGAATTAAAAGGGATAATTGTGTTAAAAGCAGAACTAAAATCAACAAATAACAGATGCAGAAGATCATGAAGGATCATGTGACACTGAAGACTGGAGTAATGATGATCATGTGACACTGAAGACTGGAGTAATGATGCTGTAATTCAGCTTTTGATCACAGGAATAAATCACACTTTACTGTATATTCACACAGAGAACAGCGGATTTACATTATAATAATTCACAATATCACTGTATTTTTATCAAATAAATGCAGCATTGCTGAGCAGAAGAGACACACACACTGTACAATCTGCAAACTCAACAAAGACAACAATAACTTTAAGTTATAAGTGTGTGTGTGTGTTACAGTGGTGGGCCCTGTCCCAGATGGCACCCTAAGCACTCGCGGTCTTCCTCTGAGTCCGCACTTTCGGGACGTAATGCCGCTTTGACTCGGAAAAAGTGCGAATCGAGGGCGCAAATCGACCACACGGGGGCGCTCGCTCACACCCTTCTGAGATCTAAAAATGAGAAATGGGACAAACTGCGTTCTCACGGACTTAACGGACACGCGCACGCGGCAACCACTGTAAGTCCACAAGACCGAAAGTGCTCATGAAGTGCCATTCGGGACAGGGCCAATAAATGTGTGTGTGTGTGTGTGTGTGTGTGTGTGTGTGTGTGTGTGTGTTCAACACGGAGGAAGAGTGTGTGTGTGTGTGTGTGTGTGTTCAACACGGAGGAAGAGTGTGTGTGTGTGTGTGTGTTCAACACGGAGGAAGAGTGTGTGTGTGTGTGTGTGTGTGTGTGTGTGTTCAACACGGAGGAAGTGTGTGTGTGTGTGTGTGTGTGTGTGTGTGTTCAACACGGAGGAAGAGTGTATGTGTGTGTGTGTGTTCAACACGGAGGAAGAGTGTGTGTGTGTTCAACACGGAGGAAGTGTGTGTGTGTGTGTTTGTTCAACACGGAGGAAGAGTGTGTGTGTGTGTGTGTGTGTTCAACACGGAGGAAGAGTGTGTGTGTGTGTGTGTTCAACACAGAGGAAGAGTGTGTGTGTGTTCAACACGGAGGAAGAGTGTGTGTGTGTGTTCAACACAGAGGAAGAGTGTGTGTGTGTTCAACACGGAGGAAGAGTGTGTGTGTGTGTGTGTGTGTGTGTGTTCAACACGGAGGAAGAGTGTGTGTGTGTGTGTGTGTGTTCAACACGGAGGAAGAGTGTGTGTGTGTGTGTGTGTGTTCAACACGGAGGAAGAGTGTGTGTGTTCAACACGGAGGAAGAGTGTGTGTGTGTGTGTGTGTGTTCAACACGGAGGAAGAGTGTGTGTGTTCAACACGGAGGAAGAGTGTGTGTGTGTGTGTGTGTGTGTGTGTGTGTGTGTGTTCAACACGGAGGAAGAGTGTGTGTGTGTGTGTGTGTGTGTTCAACACGGAGGAAGAGTGTGTGTGTGTTCAACACGGAGGAAGAGTGTGTGTGTGTGTGTGTGTGTGTGTGTTCAACACGGAGGAAGAATGTGTGTGTGTGTGTGTGTGTGTGTGTGTGTGTGTGTGTTCAACACGGAGGAAGAGTGTGTGTGTTCAACACGGAGGAAGAGTGTGTGTGTGTGTGTGTGTGTGTGTTCAACACGGAGGAAGAGTGTGTGTGTGTGTGTGTGTGTGTGTGTGTGTGTGTGTGTGTGTGTGTGTGTAATAAACAAAGTGCACACGCGTTGTGGAGCCACCTATAGGCGCACATTACTAACACACTCTTTAAATAACAAAAAATAATACTATGCCATTGACTTTAGAGCAGTTGGTCAATGGCTCTATTTTTAGTTCCTCCCCACATTGAAACATTGTGATGTCCCAGATCCGGCCCACATCTGGCACATGTGGAAAGATGATCTGGCCCTCATGCAGCGTGGAATGACGGCCCTTGGGACTGCCACTCTGGAGAATAGCGTGGAATAGTGAAATAGTTCACTCTGGTGAACAGGCCATGGCTGCGGAAGCAAATGGTGTCCCACAGAGCCAGCACCTGCACTCACACCAAACAAGGTTAATGGGATTTCAACCAAACCTGTGTCATGATTCCTCTAGCATGGATTTTGTTGCTATCTTGCATCATCATGCTGATGAACTTGCTGTTGCAGGAAAACAGAAAATCAACGTTATGAAGAATACACACAGTAGGGTCCAGAAATATGATTGCTTGTTATCACTGCGACTTGTGGTAACAAGCTTCGTACAGCATGAGATCCAGCAATATTATTATATAGACAGCGATATTATTATAGAGATTTAATGTCATCTTTTCTCTTTAGTTCATTATATCTAAGGCTGTGTCTGAAGTCAGTTGCAGTTCTTGTGTTTCTGCTCTTCTCTTTTTCTGTTCTCTTCTTTCCTTCAGTGATTCTGCTTGTTAACAGGCTTATTAAGGCTGAGATGACTCCATATTTAATATACACAGGTTTTGTGGCTCAGATAAGGTCCAGTTCTGGTTTATTTCTTTGCTCTTGGCTGACATGTGGCATTGCTATGGCCTGCTTGTGGCCCAGATCTGGCAAACAGGAGCGGTCCGCCCAAGGGCCGTCATTCCACACTGCATGTGGGCCAGATAATCTTTCCACATGTGCCAGATGTGGGCCGGATCTGGGCCGAAACAATGTTGCTATCTGGGACACTGCTCTTGAGACAGCTTATTTTTTTAGACTACTCTGCCCTCTATGGAGGGGAAAACAACGACAATTAAATAATCAGCTTTAAAGTGTCACATAAGTGTCTCATATTACAGAACCACACAACCTATACAACCAGATGGACTGTCATCACAAACATCACTGCACAAAATCAGAAATTCACCATTTGAGGTGGTTACGTCCAGAGCCGTAAGGTTCTGTTTGTGTGTGTTCAGCTGTGCTGTTTTCTCTTTCTCTATCCCGGTCTCTCTTCACAGGAAAAATGGTTCCACCTGGTACAGATAATCAATGGCCTGCTGTGATTGGATGCTGGGAGTATTTAAACTGCAAAACACCTTCAGAGCTGTGTTGGTGGTGGCTTGACTGTGTGCAGCAGCAGCAGCAATGAGGTCCCTTCTTCAACCCCAGACCTGAGACTTTGTTGAAGCCAGTAGTGAACAGTGTATCTCTATCTTATATCGTGTGTACTACTTAGTGAAGTAGTTTTCTCTTTTTAGTCTCTTTCTATTTCAATCCCTGATTGAGACTTTAAAGGCAGAAGTGAGTGTTACCTTTAATGGTTTAATCATTGTTTGACTTAATGGATCATTTTCTCTTGGTTTATTTGAAGTTTGTTACTTAATCATTTATTTCATTATTTTTGTGAGGTTAGTAGGGAGGTGGGTGCCATTTATTTTTGAATCATATGTTTTTCTCCTGTTTATGCTAGCAAGGGAGTTAGCTTATTTTGCTGTACTTTTGTTTTCTTTTCTTTTAGTTTAGGTAGTCTGATTAATGAGGAGTAAGATTGATTTATGTTTGTTGTTTTGGCTATACCCCCTTCTGAACTTGATACCTCTCCTTTTTTTTTCTTTTGCCTAATTTGTAAATAAAACTACTTTCTTGAATGAGATCACTATGTGGTTATTGTGAAACAACTCTGGGTCTGGAGACGGGGTGGCTTCATGCTGTTGCACATTCATTTCACCACCATCCATTTTTACTGTTTCATTCCTCCCCTAGACCAATTAGGAAATCGTAACAGTAAATGGGGGCTCGTCCCTTTGTTGATTTGTAGTATCGCAAACTTGTCTACTTCGTGTGTGACAACTCTTTGAGGTAAGTGTGTTCATTCTTTTTGCATTGTTCACATTTGTTTGCCTGGCTGATTCACTTTTGATGAGGGAGGAGTAGTCTGTGTAGACTATGGAATTTGATCTAGTTTCGTTCACATTATATCCTTCTTGGGAAGTATATAATCGTTGTCGAAAAAAAGATTTGATTGAAATAGCAAATTTCTTTCATATTAATATTCCAAAAGAAGCGAGTAAACAGGTAATCAAGGAGGAATTATTTGGAGAGCTAGTTAAAGTTGGCGTTCTAGTACCACCAGGTGAGGAGGGTATTGTTGGGGTAGAGTCCGATGTTGTGGTGGAGTCTGCAGTTTCTGATTCTAATCCTAATATGGAGCCCAAAGATACTTGTTCTGAGCCATTACTAGCCATTAAGTTAAAGGAGATTGAATTGAAGCTAAAACAGGAAGAATGTGAGGCAGAGCGTATTAAGTTGCGTATGGTAGAAGTGAAAGGAGATTGTGATATCGAACTGCGTAGATTAGAGATAGAAGCTTTAAAGCTGCGTAGGCCCATTCCATTGCCTCAATCCAGATTACCTTCTGTGTCAGTGAAAATGCCAGAAGTGGATTCTGCTCAAAACTCAAGGTGTAACTCCTCTGATTTCCCGTTTGACTCCCCTCCTGATTTTGATGTAGGAAAATTCATTCGTTTGGTGCCATCATTTAGAGAAACTGAGGTAGACTCATATTTTACAGCATTCGAGCGGATAGCTGTTAAGCTGCGATGGCCTAAAGACATGTGGGTTCTACTTTTGCAAAGTAATTTTGTAGGGAAGGCGCAAGAGGTCTCAGCTGCATTGCCAATCGAGCAAGCTCTCGATTACGATGTAGTTAAGACGGCGGTTTTGAGAGCATACGAACTAGTGCCTGAGGCGTATCGTCAGAAATTTCGATCGCATGTGAAATCGGCCAGACAGACATATGTTGAATTTGCCAGAGAGAAGAAAACACTATTTGATAAGTGGTGTCTTTCCAGTGGTATCACAACTTTTGAGCAGCTTCAGGAGTTGATCCTGCTGGAAGACTTTAAAACGTGTGCACCAGAAAACGTTGTTGTATATCTTAACGAGCAAAAAGTGCAGGTTCTAGCTGATGCTGCTATTGCAGCCGATGAATTTGTGTTAACTCATCGAAATGTGTTTTCAGGAACCCGATCGTACAAAAGCCAGTCTTCCATGGGGGGAAGCTCTGAAATTTTCCGATCACCTAGTCGTAATACTAACACCGGTCAAGACTATAGTTCACGACGTAAATTGAGTCCTAAATGTGCAGGTGATGGGCGAGCATGTTTTTTTTGCCTTGACCCCAATCACTTAATTTCGGAATGTAAGGCGTGGAAGCAAAAAAATTCTGCTTCCAAGTCCAAAAGTGTGGCGCTTGTGCAATCGATTCCAAAAGCATATGATGTGAATGCTACCACTTATCAGCCATTTATTTGTACTGGTACTGTCTCTCTTTCATCTGAGTCAGAGGAACAACAGTTAAGGATTCTAAGGGATACTGGGGCTGCACAGTCTTTTATTTTAAAAGACAGGCTTCCTTTTTCTGCTGAGTCGTATACGGGTACTGATGTGCTAGTTCGTGGTTTTGGAATGGTTTGTGTTAATATTCCTCTTCATCAAGTGTATTTGAAGTCGGAACTTGTTACTGGTTTAGTGACGCTGGGGGTATGTTCACAGTTACCTGTAGATGGAGTTGATTTCATTCTAGGAAATGATCTTGCCGGTGGCAAAGTTTTTCCTCGTCCTATTGTTACTCATGAACCTGTTGCTACTGAAGTATCTGAACTTGCGACTCAGTATCGATCTGTATTCCCTGCCTGTGCTGTAACACGAGCTCAGTCACTGAAATTTGGTGATGTTTCAGATCTTTCAGATACTGTGTTGTTTTCTCAACCTGAGGACATAGAGAAGGTGACAAAATTTACATCTAAGGTTGAGTTAGAAAACATTGAGTCCCCTGAGTTACCGAAAATTACATTGAAAATAGGTAAGGGCGAGTTAGCTGCTGCACAGATTACTGACCCTTCCCTGGCTACTTGTAGAGATGCTGTAGTAGATTGCAGCCAAGTACCTAAAGCTAGAATTGCATATTTTTGGGAAGATGGAATTCTGATGCGTAAGTGGAAACCTCTGCATTGTGATGCAAAGTGGCAAGAGGTTCGCCAGATTGTCTTACCCACTGATTATCAACATCATGTACTAGAGTTAGCTCATGAGAATGTTCTAGCAGGACACTTGGGAGTAACAAAAACATTCCATCGAATCAGCAGATACTTTTTTTGGCCTGGTTTGAAGTCTGCAGTTTCTACATTTGTTCGCTCATGTCATACATGCCAGTTAGTGGGGAAACCAAATCAGACCATCCCGGTAGCTCCTCTAAAACCAATTCCTGTTCTTCACGAACCGTTTGAAAGGCTGCTTGTAGATTGTGTAGGTCCCTTACCTAAGTCTAAATCTGGGCATCAATATATCTTAACCATCATGTGCACGGCGACTCGCTATCCAGAAGCAATTCCTCTTCGCACGATAAAAGCTAAATCTGTGGTTAAAGAGATAATTCGCTTCTGTTCTCTTTTTGGTTTGCCTAAGGTTATTCAATCTGACCAGGGTTCTAATTTCACATCAAAAGTGTTTTCACAGATGTTGAGTGAATTGGGAGTCAAACATCAGTTGGCGAGTGCATACCATCCAGAGTCTCAGGGTGCATTGGAGAGATTACACCAGACTCTTAAAGCTATGCTCCGGAGATTTTGTACAGAGACTGGTAGAGATTGGGTGGAAGGTCTACCTTTAATGATGTTTGCAATAAGAGAAAGTGTTCAGGAATCACTCGGATTCAGTCCTGCAGAGTTGGTGTTTGGCCATACCGTGAGAGGCCCACTAAAGTTACTGAGTGAACAGTTGCTTTCACAGACTTCTGCACCTGTACCTGTACTTGAGTATGTGACTTCTTTCAGGGAACGTCTCCACCAAGCTTGTCAGTTAGCTCGGACTCATCTGGCGGAGTCTCAAGCGAAGAAGAAAACTCGTTTTGACCACAACAGTGTGAGGCGTGAGTTTCAGCCAGGTGAAGCTGTTCTGGCCCTACTTCCTGTGCCTGGAACAGCCCTGCAAGCTAAGTTCTCTGGCCCATACATCATTGAGAGAAAACTTAGCGATACTAATTATGTTGTTGGCACTCCTGAACGGCGACGTAAGAGCAGAGTGTGTCATGTAAACATGTTGAAGGCATATATCACAAGAAATGCAAGCTCCGATGTTCCTGTTAAACCTGTGTCTGCAGCAGCAGTTTGTCTATCTACTGAATGTGTGGAGGAGGATGGACTTATAGCAAAAGATGCTCAAACTTTGTGTGCTCGCTTGCAGAATTCAGTTATTCTGGGTGATCTGCAATCCTATCTCTTCCACTTAACAGAAGAACAGAGTAAATCAGTTAGTAACTTAATTGTTAACTATTCTGATCTTTTCTCTGATGTTCCTTCCCAGACTACCTTGCTGTGTCACGACATTGATGTAGGAGATAGCCAGCCCATTAAACAACATCCATATAGAATAAATCCAAAGAAACGAGTCGTCATGAAATCTGAGGTAACATATTTGTTAGAGCATGGTTTGGCAACTCGCAGTCAAAGTCCATGGAGTTCACCATGTATTCTAGTGCCGAAGCCTGACTCTACATTCAGATTCTGCACTGACTATCGTAAAGTTAATGCTGTGACCAGACCAGACTCTTTTCCTCTTCCAAGAATGGAAGATTGTGTTGACAAAGTTGGTGCTGCTCATTATGTTACTAAATTAGATCTACTAAAAGGGTACTGGCAGGTCCCGCTGACTTCTCGTGCCTCTGAAATATCTGCATTTGTCACACCTGATTCATTTCTACAATACTCAGTCATGGCTTTCGGCATGCGAAATGCACCAGCTACGTTCCAGCGGCTAATGAACAGAGTTTTGTCAGAAGTGACCGATGTTGAGGTATATTTGGATGATGTTGTAATATATTCTAACAGCTGGGAGGAACACCTTGAGAAGTTAAATGTTGTTTTTGAACGGTTGAGAAGAGCATCTCTGACTCTGAATTTGGCTAAATGCGAATTTGCCAAAGCAACAGTTACTTATCTTGGTAAATGTGTTGGCCAAGGACAAGTAAGACCTATAGAAGCCAAGATAGCTGCCATTGTTGAGTTTCCCAAGCCCACTAATAAACGTGAGTTGCGCCGTTTTTTAGGAATTAGTGGCTACTATCGAAGCTTTTGCAAGAATTTTGCTGCTATTGTTTCTCCTCTCACTGATCTTTTGAGTGCATCCAGGAAGTTTGTGTGGACTTCAGAGTGTATGGATGCATTCAATGCTGCCAAAGATCTTCTCTGTACTGCACCTGTTCTCTCTGCTCCTAATTTCTCACGGCCTTTCAAACTACAGGTGGATGCCAGCGCTGCAGGAGCCGGAGCAGTCCTGATTCAGGAAGATGGAGCAGGAATTGACCATCCTGTATCTTTTTTCTCAAAGAAATTCACTAAGTGTCAGCGAAACTACAGTGTAATTGAGAAGGAAGCGCTAGCTTTGCTACTAGCACTTCAAAATTTTGAAGTTTATCTAGGTGGAAGTGATGGCCCTATTTTGGTTTATACAGACCATAATCCATTGGTGTTCTTAAATCGCATGTCTAACACTAATCAACGTTTAATGCAGTGGTCTTTAATCGTGCAGGTATACCATCTTGACATCCGGCATAAGAAAGGAAGTGACAACATCATTGCCGATGCCCTGTCCAGAACTCATTCTTTAGACAGTTAAAATGTTGATGTAGTGAATTAGTATGTTGACTTATAACCAGGCTTCATGCTGTTGCACATTCATTTCACCACCATCCATTTTTACTGTTTCATTCCTCCCCTAGACCAATTAGGAAATCGTAACAACAAATACAAGCACAGATGTCAGATCAGTAGTTAAACTCACTCTGACGCGGTCATGAGAGGACCTTAAATGAGGAATGCAACCTTTTTTTCTCAGTGTAAATAATAGCTATTTACACTAAAGAGACTGAAGGGTAACTGTGTTTATGCTCGCAGATTTAATAAAAAATAAAATAAAAATGAATAAAAACTCTACACAAGGTTCAAAAAATCTCATAACGCTGAAAAAAAAAAAAAAAAAAAAAACTACATTACATGAGTTTTGACGAAGAGATTGTGATGAACAGTTCGTGTTATAACAGACATTGCTTGTAAAGTAACTTTTAAGAAAAGTGTCAGCTGCTATTTTAGCAAAACAAATACCAAATTATTAAAATTGTTTTATTTAAGAAAAAAAAAGGGATAAAATACAAATATTCAGCTCTAAGCAGTTAATTATGGATTTTGTAATCTGGTCTGGTGTTTGCTGTCTTTATCAGTTTGGCTAAAAAAGAAAAAAAAAACTAGCCTATGTTCACATGTGGAATGTTAATTACAAATATATAACACAGAAATTGTATACTATTTAAAGGATTTATTACAAATATTTCAGCAACAATAATAACCATGTGATGGAAGTCAAATATTAAAATAAATTAAACTTTGGAACATGAAATGTCTTAAAAACTGTTATTAACTTGTTAGATTCTATAGGCTACTGTTCACATGGAGTTGCATGGACATGTATTTTCAAAAGCATGCATTAAGCAAATTGTAATGCAAAAAAAAAAAAAAAACTTCATGACAAAAAATAAGCAGTCCTTGCTACTCCAGTATGCCATTGTCCCTTAGTCCAAAGTTTTGAACCTGATCTTAAAAAAATAATATTGCTGCATTATAAGCCCAACATTTTATCAAAAATACATGTATGGCATTTAACTTTCTTAATGCACATTTTCCTATTTTAGACTGTCCCACATTAGTCAAAACATGCTGTCCCACTTTTGAAACAACCTTTTCTAAAGTGGGATGACAAAGATTGCTTTAAATAGAAAATATTCTTAACACATTTTAAGAATGTTATTGCAACATCTGATGTACAAATACATACATCACAAACAATTTAGAACATTGTTTTATTGAACGGATTTAAATTTTAATGTTAAGAGATAACTGCACTGAAGTTTAGGTGTCCCCAGGGCCGTTTGAAGGAATTTGGGGGCCCCAAGCAAAAAGGACATGGAAAAATTAAAAATTAAATTAAAAAAACTAAATTTGAAACCTGGATATACAGAAACAACAAGAGGAACTTCACTGTGTCTGTTAAACACGCATTCATTCATATTACCATTTCTTTGTGTGTGTGTGTGTGTGTGTGTGTGATGCTAGTTGTTATTGTTCAACAGAAACCGATAAAGAGCCAACCGAAAGTGACGCTTGTCCTTGAATCTGGCGCGCTTAATTTAAGAAAGCGAAAGTAAGCTAAAAGCGAAAGCAGAAGTTTAGACGTGGCCTCGTGTGAAAGACTGCGGACAAAAACTCTTATGGTCATGATACAGATATTATTTTTTATAGCTCTTTTTTGGGTTTGTAAACTACATTATGTTTACTGTTATAGCAGTACTCCTGGTATCCGCTGATGGTACGTATGATCACTTTACGTTGAAACGCGAAAATAGCTTTCGAGTTTTTCTTTCTCATTTATTGAAGCTATCAGTTTCTCTATTATTTCTAGGCTTCACTGTGCACGGCCCACCAGATCCTCTGGTTGCTCCTCTGGGATCTTCAGTGGTTCTGCCCTGTTATGTTGATGAACCTTTACTAATGGAGGATCTGGAGGTGGAATGGAGAAGAACAGAATCAGAGACTTTAGTTCATCTGTTTCTAGATGGTGAGAGTCGAGCAGAGGTCCAGCTGCAGGATTATCATGATAGAGCTCATTTCTTTACTGATCAGATTCAACATGGAAACTTCTCCCTCCGTCTGGATGATCTGACAGCTGAAGATGAGGGAAATTACACGTGTAAAGTTTACAGTCAGCATGAGTCTGATGACACTGTGGTTCATATAAAAGCTGTTGGTGAGTGAGAGACACTTGAATTGTGGTGAATATTTCAATCAAATGGCATTTTATGTATTTTATGTTTAAACCATTATTCTTTCAGAGAGTCTGCTGGTATCAGGATCGAGTCGCTCAACATCTGCATATGTGGGTGAGGATGTCATTCTGAACTGCTCTGTAGACTCTCACATCAAACCTGAACACATTGAGGAGGTTTCATGGAAAAGAACAGATGAAGATATTCCGGTTCTGCTCTATCAAAACAATGAAGCTTTTCCAGATTCATCAGATGAACAATACACAGACAGAGTTGAGTTCTTCACTGATGAAATCCCCAAAGGAAACTTCTCTCTCAGACTGAAGAGCGTCAGAACTGAGGACAAAGGAGTTTACATGTGTGAAGTGTTTGCTGGAGTACTTTCAGCCAGGGCAACTGTAGAGCTGGAGCAACTGGGTGAGTCGACAAAACATGGCAAATAAATAATGCAGTCTGTTAACACCAACCTTCTTCAAAGTCTATAGTAAACAATATGGTGTTTTAGCTATATTTACACTTTTAGCGAAAAGTATTTACATTTTTGTACACTTGGTGTCAGATTTAATTTAACAGCTAAATTAGCATGAGATCGCAATGCCATAAAAGCGTCATTAAACTGTAAAACCTAACAGTTATATTTACTAAATAAAAAAAGTTCTGTACTCAAATATTACTGAATGTTATGTGGACACAATGACTGAAACAGAACTCAAACTGAATGAGTTATAGAACATTTCTAGATCCCAGCAAGATAATTGGATTTTCTCTGTCTACTGTAACCGTGTGTTTATAAAACACTTCTGTTATAGCACAAAAGTCATGACAAAATAAGATCAGATGTTTATGGTTAAGTATTGATGATGACAATCATTATTTAGTGACCTGATTCACAGATCTCATTCAGTGTCTAATCTCTGAAAAAAATCGGCAACATCGTGATTCTACAGCATAAATGTTGTGACCATCAGATAGTATGTAGGATTTTCATAACAGTGTGTGCACAAAACATTTTCATCTATGGGATTACTGAGACTCACACAGACATCAAGAATCAGCATATGAATCTCAACAATGGTGACCATTAAAGAAGGATTCATGCTGCAATTGCATTCTGGGTACTAGCATAATACAAAACTTATCCGTGGCTCCCAGCATGCATTGCGGCATGAATCAATTTTGAATGGTCACCATTGTTGAGATTCATATGCTGATTCTTGATGTCTGTGTGAGTCAGGTTGATACCATCAAATTTTTTTAATCTGATTGTCACAACAATGGATTTTACAGGTCTCCTTAAATGTTATGAGTTAGCTTAACTTATTGGATTTGATTTGACTTTGTGTGTGATATTGTGAGCTAGCAGTAACTGCAAGTGCTCTGAGTTCTTTTAAAGTTTGAAATTGCACTGGTTTTACTCAATATAGTGAAGTTTTATATAAAGTATTTGAATCCAGTGTAAAGTTTAATTGTGCATTAAGAAATATCCTTATTTTAGTGCACTCGATTAGAGTACTCATAACTATTGTTTTTTTATAAACTCAATTGAATTGAGGTAATCAGTGTCCTCAAATGAAATGTGTTAGCTTAACTTGTTTGGTTTTACAGTGAGTGCAGTTGTAAATGTTATGACGGATGTCTGTGTTTCACAGGTTTCTCTTCTTGGCACATAGCTGTGTTGTTTTTCTGTTTTGTTGCTGGATTTGGAGCTGTACTTCTGCTCTGCTGTCTGATCTACTGCATATCAAAAAACACAGGTGTGTTTGGAAGGAAAACCTTTTTATTTCTTGTGATTAACTGTATTAATCTTGTATTAATATTAATCTGAATCATTATTCATATTAGTTTTATTAATCTTGTATTAATAAAACTGTATTAATTAACTGCATTAATCTTGGGATTAACTGTCACAGTGTTTTGCTCATTTAACTGTGATTATTCTGCATCTCCTCTCCAGTCGACAGCAGAACCATCTGGAATCTTCAGCTTTCTCTGGTCTTTTTTCCAAATGTCTGTATGTTCTTTGCCTTCATCCTCTGGGGTCTCACTGAAGGTGAGTTTAGGAGTATACAGTATAGCACTATAAAGCATGTGGCAGATTTTATTAGTCTTTTTTGTAATTTTGTACAAAATTACAACATTTTTTTTTGTGATGGGACTTAAATTGTTTTATTTGATCAATATTGTTTAATACCTGTCAATTAATATTCTGTTCCAGGATTTCTCCATGAGACCATCCCTTGCTCTGCTCTGTATATTCTGAGACCTGTTATGTTGATTTGGGCTTTGTCTTATTTAAAGTATCTCCAAGGTATGTTAGAATTTAAAGTTCTTTATTATTATTATTATTTTTGTTAAGGGGATCAGTAAATGCAAATTGATGGCAACAAAAAAAAAACATAGCATGACAATTGTCACAGCCACGCCAGGCTCCACCCTCACACAATCACAGCACACACCCTCTCCTGAGTACTGATCACACACCTGCACATCACACACCTGCACATCATTAGTACTATAATCACCCCCGGCATTTAAGCCTCACTCTCACTCTTAGTCTTTGTCCGGTATCGTTTGCATCAAGACGCTAACGCTGTGCTTACCATTAGGACTGCTAATCTACTTACCAGTTTCCTTGTGTTATCTCCAAGTCTTCTTCGTTGCTCCTCGTCTCCAGTTTATTCTCCTGAGTCTCCGCTATTCCAGTGTATCTTCATCCGATCTCCATCTGCAAGTATACGAACTGTATCATTCAAGTTTAATCGTCTGGATCTCTACTCACCCACGTTCCTTCACCTGCACTGCCGATCTTTCACCTGGTTGTTCAAATAAACATTCCATTACCTGCATCCTTGTGTCTGTCCCTTCTGTCTGGTAACAGAATACCGGACCACAAAGTAAAGAAAAAACTAAGGAAAACCGACGAACACCAGCATGAGCACCCCGGATCCCTTCCAGGACCTCGTCAGGCACTACCTTCCGTTCCACTAGCACCGTCCACAGCGACACTGTCGTCACTACTTCACCAGTGCTTGCCAGTCCCATGGCCTGACCGACACCCTTCTCAGAATCGGTGGAGGATTGCAATGGGATCATCCAACAATGCTCACTGGTCTTGGAGATGCAACCACACCTGTATCCGAATTACCTTGCTAAGGTTGCGTTCGTAATATCACAGTTGAATAGCAAAGCGCTGCGCTGGGCCGAATCACTCTGGTCCCAGAAGAGTTCCATAATCCAATCTCTCTCCAGTTTCTTCCCTCACTTCAGGGAAGTTTTCGGGACGCCCACCTGGGATTCATTGATTGGAGAGCAACTGTACCAGTTAAGGCAAGGTTCATTGTCTGTGAGTGAATATGCCCTGCAAATCCGTACACTAGCTGCCGCTAGCGGATGGAATGAACAAGCCCTGCTCACCACATATCGTCAGGGTCTGAACCCTCGCGTGCGATTGCATCTTGCTGCCTACGAGGATTCCATCGGGCTAGAACGCTTCATCCAACTCTCCACTCGCCACTCGTATGCAGTCATGTCTCGAGGAGCACCAGGACCCGCTACTCTCTCTTCCATCCCTCCGTCGACCTGAGTCCATCAGCCCTCCAGAACCTGCCTATGAACCCATGCAGATAGATGGCGCACGGTTGACTCGCGCTGAACGACATAGACGGCTGACCCAGAGTCTGTGTCTATATTGTGGTTCCTCTGAGCACTTCATCCCTAAATGTCCCATTCGTCCTCCTCGTTCCATGGTGAATGCTATATTTCCCACGTTTGATAACTTGAAATCACTCTCTACTATTCTGAATTTAACTGCTGCCGATGTTACTATTCCAGTCATCGCCCTTCTCGACTCAGGGTCAGCAGGCAACTTCATCTCTGGCGCCCTCTGCCGTCAGCTCAAGCTCAAGTCTACAGCCACGCCGTCCATCTACCAGATTCACTCGATAACTAGCAGACCCCTCAGCCAGAAGCAGGTACGTCTCTGTGCTGGTTCCATACAGCTTCAAGTAGGAGCCCTACACGTAGAACAACAACATTTGCTGGTTCTGGAGGAATCCCTGATGTGATTATGGGGCGCCCATGGTTGGAGCAGCACAATCCCATCATCTCCTGGAGGACCGGCAAAATTCTGAAGTGGGGGGACTGCTGCTTCCCAAACTGTTTCTCTGCACTTCCGGTGCCGGCTACTCCTCGGGCCAGAGAGCTGCCCCTTTGCTCTACATCCATAGAAAGTCCAGTGGAGAAACTTTCGGTGGACGTTCCTCCATGTTATGCCCATTTCAGTGATGTTTTATGCCCCCAGCGAGCCTCCAAACTGCCTTCACACCGACCATGGGATTATGCCATCGGTCAGCTTCAGGGTGAGCCAGTGCCCCGTGGAAAGATCTACCCGCTGTCACTCCCGGAGGAGAAGGCCATGGTGGAATACATCAAAGAGGCTCTGGATCAAGGTTACATCCGCCCGTCTACTTCCCCTGCTGCTTCCAGCTTCTTTTTTGTGGCTAAGAAGGACGGAGGCTTGCGGCCCTGTATAGACTACCTCGCACTCAACCGGATCACGGTCAAGTTTCGCTACCCCCTTCCTCTCGTCCCCGCTGTGCTGGAACATTTCCAAGGTGCCACTGTTTTCTCCAAGTTGGACCTCCGCAGCGCCTACAACCTCATCCGGATACGTGAGGGGGACGAATGGAAGGCGGCCTTCGTGACCCCTACTGGACACTACGAGTACCTCGTTATGCCATATGGATTGGCCAACGCCCCCTCCGTAATCCAGGATTTCATACATGAGGTACTCCGGGAGTTCCTCCACAAGTCTGTTTTGGCCTGTATAGATGATATCCTGATTTACTCCCGGAGTATGGCCGTACATCGCCACTCTACATTACTCTACATCACCCGGACACGGCGCACTCCTCTCATCCACACTTCCCACACGTCGCTGGGCACTGGCCACCCAGGGGTCAATAAGACTCTCTCGTTACTAAAAGAACGCTTCTGGTGGCCTAACACAGTAGCGGACATCAGAAGGTACATCAGAGGTTGCAAGGAATGCGCCATCTCGAAGAGTCCACAACATCTTCCCTCTGGTAAGCTTCATCCTCTGCCTGTTCCCAACAGACCCTGGTCACACCTAGGAGTCGATTTCATAACTGACTAACCTACCTCCGATCACTGTACCTGCATTCTAGTAATCATCGAAAGATTCTCCGAGTCATGTCGTCTAATTCCCCTGAAAGGACTTCCCACCGCCATGCAAACTGCAGAGCTGATGTCAAACCATATTTTCAGAGTTTATGGAATTCCCCAGGACATATCAGATAGAGGACCACAATTCATCTCCAAGGTATGGAGGGCTTTCTTCTCGCTCCTAGGTGTGACCGTCAGCCTCTCCTCTGGTTATCATCCGCAGTCGAATGGGCAGATGGAACGGAAGATACCGGAGATTGGACGTTTCCTCCGTACCTTTTGTCACGGCCACCAGGACTCTTGGAACCAGTTCCTGGGTTGGGCCGAGTATGCACAAAACTCCCTGCGGCAACCTACCACTGGACTCACTCCCTTCCAGTGCGTGCTCGGTTACCAACCTCCACTATTCCCCTGGTCTGGGGAACCATCGGATGTTCCTGCCGTCGACTACTGGTTCCGAGAGAGCAAGAGGGTATGGGACTCTGCTCACCACAAGCTGCAACGGGCACTGTGCAGACGTAGAATGACAGCCGACCTTCGCCGCTCCGATGCTCCAACGTACCAGCCAGGTCAGAAGGTCTGGCTGTCCACCAGGGACATCAGGTTACGTCTGCCTTGCCGAAAGCTGAGTCCCAGGTTCATTGGTCCCTTCAACATTGTGAAGCAGATCAACCCTGTCACTTACCAACTCCAATTACCACCACAAGATTCATCCTACCTTCCACGTCTCCTTGCTGAAGCCTCATCATCCCTCTGTTTCTGTTTCCACAGTGCCTGGCGCAGTGGCAGAACCTCCCCCTCTGCTCATCCTAGAAGAGGGTGCCACTTACCAGGTACATGACATCTTGGACTCCCGGCGCCGTGGTGGTCTACTGGAGTACCTCGTGGACTTGGAGGGATACGGCCCCGAGGAACGCTCATGGGTACCCAGAGACGATATACTTGATCCTAACCTGCTCGATCAGTTCCACGCCACCCATCCGGAGAAGCCCGCAACCCGGGGCAGAGGCCCGTGGATCAGGTTTTTCAGAATAACAAGTGAATTGACTGTTTTCACAGTCGTTGTTTATTCAGGTGAGTAAATCCTAATGTTTCACATCAGAGGTCATGCTCATTATTCTGACATTAAAAGTGCTTTATGAAATATTACCTGTTTTGCTTTAACTTCATTAGACTTGGCCAGAATTCAGCCATTAAATCTCACCCCTCCCTCTCTTTTTCTAAAATCCTGTCATCCAAACCTGAATACTCAAAATGATTAAAATACAGACAGTGTCTAGTATCCCAGGAATACTTTTTTTTTTTTTTTTCCTCTTTTTTTTTTTTGCTGTTTACAAAGACACGTGTGATTTCTCAGAATATCTATTACAGTGAAATCTGTCAGAAAGTAGAAACATTTAAATGTGGAATGTTCGAAATATTGTTCATTACAAAATAATAAAACTACACCTTATGATATAATATAATTCAGCCAGTTTATATACTTTACTGCATGTACTGTAGCCTTTTCTAAAATACCCCAAAATACTAAAATGATGTACATTAGGTGACCTTCACTTTCTTTTCTTTGAAACAGATTAAGTCAATATGGCTTCATTTAACCCCTTAAATTCCCGCAGTATAGGATATTACTGTTTTAAATATGTAATGGCTGTGGGCCCACTGGTGGGCCGGTGACACTTAAAGTCTGTTTGTTTGACAAACACTGTTCAAACATCTTTAGATATGTTCTGTTCTTGCTCAGGACATAGTTTATCTTGTGTGACGTTTAATTTCTATCTATTCCTCTAGTTCTTTTTACATATGGCTGGAGAAAGAGTGCACATGACACAAGCATCTTACCTCGTGTAGCTTCTGGATTCAGCTTTGTAATTGTTGTGCTGTCGTGTATCAGTTGCCTGAGTGACAGTAAGTGTGTTCTGCATGATTTGATTCGACACTTACTTTGTTAAAGTGGCAGGCTAAGTATATATAAGCACAGATTAATTTGTTTAATGAGTTTATTAACAATGGTTTTGTTCATTGATGAGACTTTCAGGTGTCAAGAGAATAGAAAAAGTACTTGACATGTGACTGAGCCAAACATTAAACCTTACAGACATTCAGCCTGATCAATCATCAGACTTTAGTGTTCCTCACTGCTGAACGACTGAGATAGCAATGCTTACTGTGGTTGGGAAAGCTTTCACAAATGAAATTAGTGTTTAAACATTACAAAATGAACAACCAAGCAGGGGTGCGTTTCCCGTACAACTATATAGCTTGCTGCTTAACTACCATAGTACGATGGCATCGTTGGAGAAATCAACTAGCTAGTCACGACTGTTTCCCGAAACCATATGTCGCAAAGTATCGTTCAGCCACATTGGTTTATGACGTCTAGCACGTGGTGGACTAATAACTTATTTTAATTAATTTGTTTGAGTTCGAATTAACGCTAGATTTTGTCATATAAGTTACAGACATGACATCTGAAGACCATTTCTAATTTTTTTCAGTTATTTTGCTTTATTACCAGACTCAATATTTGGCTCGTTCTTACATAGTAGAGCACGTTCGCACATGCGCAGTCTTCAAAAACGGTGATTTAAATCTCTTGACAAACTAAAAGACGTAAATTACATTTGTATGTATTCTAAATAAATAACACGGGTTGTACTGAATTTCAGCTTGCTTATTTTGCTAAAGATAAGGATTTATTCAGTCTACATCTCATGTAAACTAGAAACTATGCTTCTAACCACAGAGAGAGAGCTGTCGTTCCAACCACACAAGTTTGCGATGCTGTTTGCGAACGTTCGTTGGAACGATGGTTTCGGGAAACACCAAATCGTTGAACTATGCTGATAACGACAGAACTTGCGACCATAGTTGACTAACGATGCTTTCGGGAAACGCACCCCTGAACGAGAGAGAGAGAGCATGTGCAGTACAGTCCAAGTTGAAATCATATAATTCATTCTTCCATTCATGCTTACTTTTCTCTCACTTTTTTTAGCTTTTTTGGTGGGGAATATTATCTTGTCTGGGTCTCAATTGTTCCATTTGATCGACTCATTTGGAATTCCCTCTCTAGGTAACACATGCATACTGATTCCTTCATAATTCATTACAGTGCTATGCAGCATGTAGTTTTAAATTCCACCTGTTTTTCTGTGTAAAAATCCAGTTGATTATAATTCAGCCAATTTCAGCTCGACATAAAACAGCTTGTAGAAATACATGCTGACATGAATGTGAAAACTGATTTAAGTCATTAAGAGCTCCATAAGAAAACCACTAGACTCTTATTTCAGTAGTTTAACATTTATGTTTAAGATCTTCAGAGCAATCCTATGTATTTTAGCTACATGTTATTGACTTTTCTTTTTTTAATGGGAAAATAATAGACGTATTCTCTTATTTTAGGATCTTTAATTGTGGAATCTGTTCCACCACTACTGTTGCTCTTCATGTTAGTTTCACCTTTTCTCCAAGCAGAATTCAAATGTAAGTACATGCTGAAACGCATTCTTATTGTTGTATAGATGTGGAAAGAGTAAATCCTATAATAATATTTGATACTGTATGAATAGAAATGCACTGCTTATATAAAAATAAATGCTTAATTTATTTGCTAAATCATAATTTAAAGTCTGCATGAAACAGGAGTTGCTATTGACAAAAAAAAAAAATATACAAAAATACAAAAATTGAGGAACTTGATGATTAGTGTGTAACTGAATGGAGGCACATCTGATAGTGAGTGGCTTAACTGAATGATTGGCCTTGCATTTGTCATAGACGTTGAGTGAATCCTATCATGAGAAGGTGAAGGTATTGTAACGCTTAGTTCCACAGAAGATGAAGACGATCATACAATAACATAAGATTTAATATGATACTTAGAACAAGGAGGAACTTAAATACATGGTGATGACAAAATAACGAACAACTGTGATGATGATAACTGTTAGTTTCCATGGTAACTGATGAGTGGCAGCAAATGAGAACAAGGAACACGTGACAAATGAAAACTAGCAGAACATAACGGTGACAGTTATGACATTTTTTGTATTAATATTACAAGGTAAAACAACAAACAAATTTGATTTCATGATGACTGTTCTCAGATTTGTATGTGATTTATGTGACCTGTAAAAGTTGATGAATTCATCTTTTCATTCACAGGTCTCCACCAAAGATGGATAACATCATTCTGGATGATAACAACACCACTCCTAGATATCTTCCTTGTAATTTATGTTTATCTAACCATGTTGGAAGGGGAGAAAGGTACGCTGCTTTATTTTATGTTTAAATAATTGTAATTTTTCATCTAGAAAAAACCCCCCCGAATATATTATATAGTTATATTGTCAATATAACAAAAATATTTGTAAGTAGATTTGTTGTGGTAAGTCACACATTTGTCTGCTTTTATGCAAGGACAAATATTTTTTTGTAAGGTTTACATTTATAATACACTAAAATCATTGTTTTGTAAGAGATGTGCTGATCAGAAGTGCTTTATTTAATCTACAGAGTATTTGGGATGGACCTGGGTCATTGTATTTATGCAAGTTCTGAAGATGATTGCTTTGTATGAAAACAGCATGACAGGTATTACACATCTCTGACATACAACAGTGTCCTTTATTACCCTACACTGTAATTATAAAACAACATAAAATATGGCGCTAAGAAGTAGAAATTAGATTACTGTGATGTTTATGTCTTATATATGCAAACTAATGCAATAAAAATGTAAAATTTATAAATCATCATTCATATTATTATAAGAAAAAAACAATAAGTCCCCCCCCCCCCACATCTACACTCCAGATACCATAATGAAAAAGCAAGAACATATTTGTTATTTAATTTTGAAAATGTATTAATAAGAAAAAAACTGAAATATCACATTGACACACGGGGTCAGATTTACTAACAGCTTACGCCAGCACAAAACCCTCTAGTCAATTTACTGGTATTTGCACCATTATTTATTTAATGCCATGAACCTAGTTAGTGCTTGACATGCTGTGATAGTTACTGTACAGAGAGCGTGTGAAAGACGGAAGAGAATTTTCTCCACTCGTGTTCATTTACTTGGAAGATGTTATCTGAACGTATAATTTGCCAAGCCATATTATTATTAATTAACTGATATACAGAAACCAACCATCTCTACAACATTCACTGATCTGATCTTTATGGCAAAATGGCTGTGCAGAAGCCTCTCCTCAGTGAATAACACATGCTTGAAATTTGTAAAATGACACCCAAAGATTCAGTGTCTGATGAACCTTGATTCCAAGAGTCATCTCAGGAATAAACCAGACACTGTTCATCATCTGTACAACACCATCCCAACGCCGAGGTTTCATCATTTCATTTAATCATGCAGTGGAAGCTGTTTATACTGTAATCGGCAGGGACTAGAGAACTGGTTAGGGTAGAAGGAAAGCTGAAATAAAGAAAGAAATAAATAAATAAATAAATAAATAAATAAATAAATAAATAAATAAATAAATAAATAAATAAATAAATAAATACCTGATCCAGATAACTCAGGACATTAGACTGGGCCGTATGTTCACTTTATAATGACAAGCTTTACAGAAATCCATGCGTGCAAAGCTCATCTTATTATATTCCAAAAGACCAGAGACTGTAATCACTCACTGGCAAATGTGCTTCACCTCAGTGCTGAATACTAATGCCAATGTGACACTTCAGTTTTTGGTTATTTTTAATACATTTGCTAAATAATTACACATTTCATTATGGGGGCATTGAATATAAAAAAAAAAAAAACTGAAATGTGAAAAAAACATAAAACAGTTTAGTATATAAGGCTGCAAATATATTGTATTCAGTTATCAACAGTATTTTTTCACACACTTTTCCTTAAAAGTGAAATGATTTCTGTAAATCCAGTAGCCATATGCTGTATGGCTTCTCCATGTTCTGAGTATTTCTTGAACGTAAAAGCAACAAACTATATTATAAAATAATAATAATAATAATAATTAGGGAGAATCAATCAATAATGAATAATTTACTGCCATTGTGTATTCTGATTATGAGTATTTTAACATTTAAATGTATTTTCAAGTGCTTAATTTTTGGAATATGAAAACATTATGCATACTGAATAATCAGTTACTGCCCAACACTGGGTATTCTCTACCTTTACTAGACCATTTGATTGATTGATTGATTGATTGATTGATTGATTGATTGATTGATTGATTGATTGATTGATTGATTGATTGATTGATTGATTGATTGATTGATTTTGTAGGCCTTTCAGTAAATTAGTCAATAAAATCATGTTGTTGTCTGTATTTTGTTATTACTAGAATAGCTATTATGATATTATGATCCCAGGATAAATCCATATTCTCTTCGCATCCTTTTGGCTTTTGAATCATATTTCAGTTTTGTTTTAACACAGAGACAGAACATTCAGGAATCCAGAGACAACAACAGACTGAGACAAACCAACAAGGATCAAATACATGTAATTACTCACTGCTGAATCTTTATATGAAACCTAATTAAAAATGTAATAATCCTAATTAGCATAAATACAATAAAGTTTACATACATACATACATACATGCATATATATATATATATATAATATATATATATATATATATATATATATATATGAAGAGTTCAGGTGCAAAAGCCTCTAAGTGCCATCTGAAAATTTCTTCTAGAATGATCATTTTTTATAAAACTCATATATTTAAGTTAAGTAATTTCACTTAAATGACAATTAATAGGTAATTTGCATTGCCATTTAAGTGAAATTATTGAACTTAAATATACGAGCTTGATAAAAATGATCATTCTAGAAGAAAATTTCAGATGGCACTTAGAGGCTTTTTGCATCTGAACTCTTCATATATATATATATATATATATATATATATATATATATATATATATATATATATATATATATATATATATATATATATATACATACAGTGGGGAGAGCAAGTATTTGATACACTGCTGATTTTGCAGGTTTTCCCACTTACAAAGCATGTAGAAGTCTGTAATTTTTATCATAGGTACACTTCAACTGTGAGTGACGGAATCTAAAACAAAAATCCAGAAAATGACATTGTATGATTTTTAAGTAATTAATTTGCATTTTATTGCATGACATAAGTATTTGATCACCTACCAACCAGTAAGAATTCCGGCTCTCACAGACCTGTTAG